>NC_134403.1:368992735-369182735 GCF_038048845.1 Mixophyes fleayi
TCATCATTTATTTATATAGCGCCACTAATTCCGCAGCGCTGTACAGAGAACTCATTCACATCAGTCCCTGCCCCATTGGAGCTTACAGTCTAAATTCCCTAATATAGACACACACTCACACTCACACTCAGACAGACTAGGGTCAATTTGATAGCAGCCAATTAACCTACCAGTTTGTTTTTGGAATGTGTGGGAGAAAACCGGAGCACCCGGAGGAATTCCACGCAAACACGGGGAGAACATACAAACTCCTCACAGATAAGGCCATGGTCGGGAATTGAACTCATGACCCCACCGCTGTGAGGCAGAAGTGCTAACCACTAAGCCACCGTGCTGCCAATACAGTTATATTACTGGAATTTAAGATGCAAAAGATGGTAATTCAGTAGAGGATTCAAAAACCCCACTTTAAAGTGCTCCCGTCACGCACCCGTGATGCCGTGGAGGCAGCCATTTTGTGGATCGAACCAATATTTCTGAGAATTCATTGAAAACACTGGCTGATTATAAAAAAAAATATTGGTTTAACTAACATAAAGGCTGCATCCAATAAAAGTCAGAAATGTCACAGGCACAAAATACTCTTTAGTCTCGCCATTGGCTCGCTTTATTCAAGTGTATCTAGAGGTCTGCCAAAGCTCATAGGCCTGAATCATTAAGGGACGTAAACTGCGATTTTGTGTGTGTAATCCTTACAATTACTCTGCACAGGCCCAGAATCGGACCAAACGCCACAGAACACAACAATGTTCAATTAATCTTTGAGCACAGATGACACTTACTACAGCCTTCAATTTCAGGGAAGGAATGGGGCAGGGAAGGGGCGTTTGCCTGTAGTTAATATATAGTAAGGAGGTGCCAAACTTAAGCGCACGCAGCAGCGTCCCTTTCAAGCTCTGGGCATCTCTCAGGTACGTGTTTTTTCTGCTGTATCTCTTGCTCCAGTTACAGGTGGGTGTAAGTGGCGAGAGATAGTGATGACGGCTGTGTATACAGCTACAACATGTGTTTGCAATCAGGAGTAACTGTAAATATTTATTTTATGTTCAGTAGACATTAAGAACATCCTAATAAATGTATTTCATGGAAAAAATATATATATAAAAAAATGATAATACTATTGTTATATCTTTAATTATAAAATTATATTAATAATGCATATATTATTAATAGGTGATATTTATTTTATCTTTTGGGTCTTGATATTCCACATAAGTGTTGGACTGCAGTTTATTGAGCAGACCTACACCCGTAGTCATCACCACATGTATCTTCAGATCCGCTCCTTGTTGAATTCGGGCGTATACCCGATTTATATGTTTAAAAGCAAACACACATCATACTCGGTATGCACTCTTTAATGAATCAGGCCCTATATGTTTATAGAGCAAAATGGGAAATTTTACAGAGTAAGGACATTCTTTTTCAAGTATGCAATAACTTTGCAGTGTAGTGAAAAAAACAAATTATTTTTTTGCAGGGCAAGATTATAGAAACGTGATAAGCAGCGTAGAGGGAGCATTTTTAGAGTGGCTCTTGGGGTGTAGAGGGTCACATGGCTAGTTTCACTTTGTATAAGGACATGAATTTCGCACCAGCTTAGAGCTGCTGGACCTTGGATGTCCTCCTTTATAAAGTTGTGATCCAGAGATTTTATTATTTTGTCACACATTTGTAGAGAAGTAAGAAGTGGTGAAGATAAATTTCAACTCAATTTACAGCTAGGGACTCTTCAGAGCAGGTTGAGGATGAGCATGATGAGTTAGTAGTACTGCGATATGATGGTCATCCTCACTCACTAAAATCTCGTCCCATGATCCAAGGTTAGATGAGGGTGAAAATATACCACCAAGTGATGAAATTTGGCAAAATCATGGCAAACGGAATTTTGGGAGATTCCTACAAAACTAGTGCACATAACATGTGAGGATGAAGACTATAGTCAGAGGTCACCGATAATCACGGCTCACATAATAAGTCACAATCACAAATAGTAATATTCACAGACATTTCCCCTAGAACAGTCCAGGAAGAGTAAGAGGAGTATGAGCAAGAAGAGTCAGTGTAAGATGACTAAGAGGATTAAGAGTAAGAGGAGAAAGAGTAAGAGCTGTAAGAGAAGTAAGAGTAAGAGGAGTAAGAGCAAGAGGCATAAGAGGAGTAAGAGCAAGAGAAGAGGAGTAAGAGTAAAAGGCATAAGATGGGTAAGAGCAAGATGACTAAGAGGAGTAAGAGTAAGAGGAGTAAGAGTAAGAGGCATAAGAGGAGAAAGAGTAAGAGAAGAGGAGTAAGAGTAAAAGGCATAAGATGGGTAAGAGCAAGATGACTAAGAGGAGTAAGAGTAAGAGGAGTAAGAGGCATAAGAGGAAAGAGTAAGAGAAGAGGAGTAAGAGTAAAAGGCATAAGATGGGTAAGAGCAAGATGACTAAGAGGAGTAAGAGTAAGAGGAGTAAGAGCAAGATGACTAAGAGCAGTAAGAATAAGAGGAGTAAGAGCAAGAGGCATAAGAGGAGTAAGAGAAGAGGAGTAAGAGGCATAAGAGGAGTAAGAGTAAGAGCAGTAAGAGTAAAAGGCATAAGATGGGTAAGAGCAAGATGACTAAGAGGAGTAAGAGTAAGAGGTGTAAGAGGACTAAGAGTAATAGAAGCAAGAGTAAGAGAGGTAAGAGTAAGAGGCACAACAGGAGTAAGAGCAAGAAGAGTAAGAGGCATAAGAGGAGTAAGAGTAAAAGGCATAAGATGGGTAAGAGTAAGATGACTAAGAGGAGTAAGAGGGGTAAGAGGAGTAAAAGTAAGAGAAGTAAGAGTAAGATGAGTAATATGACTAAGAGGAGTAAGAGTAAGAGGAGTAAGAGACAGAGATTGAGCTCCTTCTTTTAGGCTATAGACTTTCATGACTCCTGCTGATTGGTTTATTTATTTTCCATGCATTGTGATTGCATCCTTGGGGGAGGACATTCAGGTCATAGAACTGTTCCTAAAATGTGTGGTAAATCTGGACCAATGTGTGAATTTGAATGTGTTTCACGATCGCCCACCTCTGCTCAATTTGCAGGGCAATAGGGTCTGCAGTCACCCAATAAACCTGAAAAGCCCCATAAATGCTCATTTAAATGTCTCAACTTGCAAAAGTAAATCTCACTTTTGAAGCTGGGTGCAGTACGTACGTATTAGTGTGAGTTTCCCGCATCTGCCACCTTCTTGGCGAGCAGACCATTCACTTTCCTGTAAAAATGGGTGAAATTGTACGAAAATGAGATCAGAGCATCACATAATCTGTCTCTTTGTGCCTCGTGATATTGAAAAATGAATTAAAGTTTTTTAAAAAAAAATGACCCAGTATATCCCATGATATAACATAATATGTAACATTTCTTTCAGCAGAACAGATTCATGTAGGATGTTGGAGAACAGCATTCATACAGAAGAGAGCCGAGACAAGATTGCTTCAGAGGTAATTGACTGCCAGTCAATTTGATTATACATGTCTACTACTGCGACCCTCGATTTATTGATGAAGAGAAAAAGCAAGATGCTTTCCTATCTCTTTGTTCCCAGACTGCTAGAGACAGTCTTTCATTTTTCCTCTATTGAATGTACCTTTTTATGGTTATTTTAAAGAAGGATTACATCTATTGTACGGCCATTATTATAATATCATCTCCTTCATTATCATACTCTACAAATCATTGTCACAGCAGGGTAGGAGCATTAGATCGTCCCCTTCACAAAGGGAGTTTTAAGAAAGGTTCACATGACAGCTCAGAAAAGTTAAATGGAAAAGTGTTACATTTGTGTCTCGGAGGGATCCGCACACTCTCTCCCTTCATTAGACTGATAAAGGAGATGGTTCTATAGGTATTAAAATGCTTTAGAGCAAGGTCTGCATTGTGCGGTCAGCTGACGGGGACTTTAAAAATAATGACATCTTTACAGGGTATGTGTTCTTTTCTTTTTGTCCTGTGATATAGTTAAAACACTATTATCATAGATATTCATTATTAACAGTTATAAGTCAATTGATGGAGACAATTGGCCACAGTATTATATGTTATTTTCTATACTCTATTATATTTTCTGTACTCTGTATGGGCATTGTTCAAGTTATTTTACTTGTTTGTTACATATAGGGCATAACCCACTGGGGTTTAAGCACTGCAAAGCATCCAGACATATGTAAAAATAGAACCCATGCTATTATAAATGTGCATACCCATTTGCTTTCTTACTTTTTTGTGCGTTTGTATTGCAACATGTTTTTTTTTTATTTTGGATGCTGCTTATTCTATTTCAAAGCATGTTGTCACATTAAAATTACTCTCTAGGGGAGTGCATTGTTTTTACACCCACTAGTGATTAACACGAGGAGTTACACTAGCGTTAAGCTGTATTTTTCCCATTCATATCCATGGCCCATTCATTCCAATGGCCAATTCATATAAATGGGGTTGTGCACTACATGCAGAAACTCCATTGAAATGAATAGACTGGTAATTGGCTTTTTCAACATGAATAGAGACTATTGATTTTTGGTTATGTGAACAAGGCAGGGAATCCCCTGGACTCCCCTTCACTTCCAGCCAATCACATTGCAGCTGGCGTGGGGAAACCTCTTGTGATTGGCTGAGAGTCTGTTGTCTGTTGAAACTCCTGGTTAATTGATTTTTCTCTTGTTATACTGCATGGCTCACAGGACTTGGTGTCACCTTAAATTTTTTAAGGTTTTATTTCCAGTGGATCGCAATGATAAGATTTTCCTGTCGATAACAAACATGGATTTTTTAACTTTAGTTTACAAGATAAAAAATCCTTTTAAATTGCAAGAAGAACATTTTTTAAATTGGTGAACAAGTGTTTTTTAGTATAATAGAACAGGGTCTTATGGATCTTTATTCTTACACTTGCTGTCCCAATATTTCTCAGTTTTTGGGAAGGGGCACGCTGTGTGTTTTTTTGATCCCCCTCCATCAATGAGGCTCGAGCCCCATGCTGACTAACGCTGTAATTGTTGAGGAATGGGGTTGGGAAATACTGCTTGTTGTTATTTTTTGATTGTAAAGTATGTAGCGTCTTTCATTCCTTTCCCATTAATTTCAGTGGCTCATTCATTTCAATAGAGTTTCTGCACGTAGCGCACATGCTGGAAACCCCATTGCAATAAATGAGAAAAACACTGCGCCACTTGTGTTTTGGTCACATTCCCAGAGGCAGGTCCAGTGTGTATAAAAGTTGGGTATGCACCATGCGAACTGTATATCAAAAGCATGCAGAAGCGTACACCATTTATTTCAGTGTTCAGATGTGTTAGAACTCTGTTCTTATTCTGAATTTAGACTGCAGTACCTCTTTGCTGCAAAAGGTGCTGCTGTTATATCTGGACAGCTTTTCCTTGCCTGCATGGGGTTAAGCCCTCATCATCTGGTCTGGACAGTGATCACCTGTGTCTGGCATTCTTAAGATTGCCTTTTCCAACAGACTAGTGTCAGTTCATTTGTCTCTGCTGCTGTTTTCTGTGATATTTCTGTTTCAATCTTGACTGCTCCCTGGCATTTGACTTCTGCTTTGTTCCATAGTCTTGACCCCGGATTCATTTGACCTTGCTCCTGCTTCTCCTTTTGCCTGATTCTTCTGTGCATCATCTAGTGTCTCATGCCTCCTGACTAACCTTGTAATTCAGTCCACTTGTGCCTACACTTCGCCTGCTAAACCTGGTAGCCTGAATATGCACTTCTACATTTGTGCCTGATAGCCAGTGTCTCCTGCTTCATCTGCTATACCTGATAATCCTGATCATCCTGCTCCTCTGTGCCACAATTCACCTTGTGTGTCTAGGTCTCTGCATTTATGCATTATACCTGTTATTTCTGCTATCTCAAACCTGCTGCTTCCATGAACTACTCTTACCATTAACCATCGACTGCGCTTATTTGCTTCCTGTGTAAACTCTGTTTATAATAAAGATACTTTTAGTTCAAGTATAATCACTCTCTGTGGAATTCATACTAGGAAACCTGACAACATGCAGCTCGCACTTTCACTAGGATACCTTTATGCAATCTACTGTAGCTGCAGGTCATAGCCTAAATGCATTAATCTATCCACATACCACAATGTAAAAATATTAACTAGAGCTCAGAAAGAATCTTCTATAAGTACATTGAAAAATAGAATGTGGCGATTTTCAAAGATAGAGAGGGACATTGTCACATAAAGAATTGCAGTACTTCAGTATAGGAGAGGCTGTTTATCACATAACACTTCATACTTCTACTTATTGTACATAATTGACATTGAACATATGCAATTACAAGTCACTGAGCACTTTGTTTTCAGTTGTTCAGCTATGTGTGGTCTTTGACATTAATTGTACCTCTAAATAGGTGTGTTGTACTCAAATCAAGGTGCGGTGAATCATTTAATTAGAGTAGAGCTAATATTACTGTGTTTTATCCAAAAATGTAACTTACCACAAAAGAACACAGTAACAACAAATACAATTTATAAGCTAGATACATTGTATTAAGAACGGAATTTTAGAAATTGCAATAAGAAACACTTTGGCTATACGTATCAGTTTCTGCAAAGAACGGAAAAGGAATTTCTTAGAGACCATTGACCACGGCTTCAAACATCCACATCGATTGAACTTCCATTATAGGTCTAAGCCATTGAAGAACCTACTCCAATTCCATTAAGTCCGGCACTCAAAAGACTGGCGAGGGCTACTGCATTTAGACTTCATGAGATTCATTCCATTTTAACTATTATCCTGACTGCAGGAGAGTGATGCCGTCGGTTTCGGTGCTGAACTGTTGACCTTTGATATTTTTTATTTTACAAAAATGTATGAGAATAAATTATAGAATCCAGGAGAGATTCAGCGACTTTGAAAAAAGAACAGAGAAACAAAGGCGGTTCAAGGACAGTGCAAACTTGAAAGTTGCTTTGTTAAGGAGGAAGAGCTGTTATAACATTATATTGTTGATTTGGACTCTTACACCGGAGGCGGCTTTGTCTGTTAGATCTTTTTAAGGTGATCAGCACATTTAAAATGATTGAGCTTAATCTACTGCAGTTTTAAAATGTACCACTGGTTTAATCATACAATCCTTGTAGGTTAGCTGTCTAACACCTTAAAATGCTGATTTATAAGACAATCTTGCACCCTGTTTCCATACCCCCCAACATTGGTCTCATGGGGATAACTTTAGATTTGCTAGGCTGCCGGAAATCCGCCTCCCTTGAAAGCCCCCTTGCCTCAACAGGAGCGAGGGATACTGTATTTGGTATTTGCGCTGCTAATAGGTACAGAACTCTGCCCCGACAGACAATGGGTTTTTTTCCCGTATTTTTCTTCATTTTGTTACTATCATCTAACCAGGTTGAGCAATAAATTTGGAGATGAAAATGTGGAGAGAAGTTTGAGAATGGTAATATATGAAATATATACTTTTGATCGCATTGCTTCACAAAGTAGTTATATAAAACGCTCAAAAAGTAAAGAAAAAAAATTAACTAAATTCATAGGTAGCACGGTGGCTAAGTGGTTAGCACTTCTGCCTTACAGCACTGGGGTCATGAGTTCAATTCCCGACTATGGCCTTATCTGTGAGGAGTTTGTATGTTCTCCCCGGGTTTGTGTGGGTTTCCTCCGGGTGTTCGGGTTTCCTCCCACACTCCAGAAAACATACTTGTAGGTTAATTGGCTGCTAACAAATTGACCCTAGTCTGATTGTGTGTGTTAGGCAATTTAGACTGTAAGCCCCAATGTGAGAGAGTTCTCTGTACAGCGCTGCGGAATTAGTGGTGCTATATAAATAAATGGTGATGATACTGTATTTATTCTTTAAAACAATGACTGCTTTTTTCTTTAATTTATTCCTTAAAATATAATGTTTATTTATATTTACATTTTATACATTGTTTTAAATGCTATTTAATTATCAAGGGCCCAGTAGGCACTGATGGGCTCGAATACCCCCTAACGATTTTTAGTTTCTTTTTTATCTTACAAGCAGAGGTGGGAATGGTGCACAAACCAGTATGATGTCTAGAGCTCCACGGAGTCTTAGTGCCTGACGTAAAGTTGAACTCAATTTGCACTTAAATCATATGTGTAAATTGCATCCGCAAAAGTTACACAGGATTCCGAGTCGTATGTATGTGGAGAATACTATGCAAACCACACACGCTGCGTTAGACACATCTCTTTTTCTGCCTTACGAAACAGTGTACATGTTACACTTAAGTGTTGCTGCGGCTCCGTAAAGCAGATAAATCAATCAATAAATAAATGTAGAAAAAAGGGGTCCCCATCAGATTCTAGCTGTCATTTATTTAGTACATTCTACAAAATGACAGCTAGAATCTGATTGGTTTCTATAGGCAACATTTCCACTTTGCAAACCCTCCTGAAAACTTTCAGCTTGATACATTTACCCCCAGACATAAATTGGAACATCCTGCAACATAAGACCCCTATTCAGACAAAGACACAAAGAAACATTTAACCCTATACACAAAATACAAAAAATACAGACTTTGGATATATTCTATCTGTACATATATAATACATTAATAATATTCATCCAACTTATATAGTTGTACCAAAATTGAATCCATAACACCAGCAATGCGCTTATATCACTAGGGCTCTTCCCACAACCCTGGGGCAATGGGTGGGGGGGGGGGGGGGGGGGTAATAATAATTATTGAAATGTTAGAGACCATTTTTTTGACCCAGGTGCACTACAATTCACAGAATGTCCAAGCTACCATTACGTGTTCGGGCATGCTGCTGCTTGTAGTACTACAAGCACCAGCATACCCATGGCTTTCAGGGCATGCTGGCACTTGGGGAACCACAAGGGCCAGCATGCCCTAGCACTGAGTTCCTGCTGAGACCTATAGTGCGCCAAAGAAAAATTAAAAACAAAACACAGACACAAGTGTAACAACTATTTTACTTGAAATAAAAACACCCCAAAACATCCCTCATTCACCCTCTTTATTTCTCACCTAGGTCCAGGCTCTTCAGCCGTCATAAATCCTGGTCTTGGTAAATTGAAAAAAACCCGCTGCGGACGCTTCTTAGACAGCGCCGCGGCTGCTGTATACTACAGTGCTGATATGTAGGGCACTTTTTAGCGATGGGGGGTTTCTGGAGACCCAGAACCCCCTCCCCCTGCGTGCGCCACTGCATAACCAGCTCCTGAAAGCTCCTGATGCAAATGAGCCGCTAGCGTCAATATAGTCATATATATAACATGGGGTACAACCCTTTTTAAAGTCCATTGTACATGGCCCCATAGTTACATTACCCCCTTAAGAGTAGCGTCAACAGCGTTTCCTATGTCAATGGCGTCATCTTTCTTTGGGATTGCTTCAAGACGCTTCACAGAAGCGTTCTATTTAAACACAATAAAACTACAATAACTTGATCTATTAGTCTGTTTTCTTCATCCAGCTCCCTGCACATTGTGCGCAGCTGGTCAGTATAATTAATTGTCTATTTCTAATGTTTTCTTCAACCTTTTTTTTTATTTGTCATTACTGTAAGCCAGAGGTTTTGACTCCAAAGAATGTATCCTGCCTGATCACGCATACAAATGTATCAATTCAGTAGGCTGCAGATATATCACTGAGGCACAAAGTAACAAGATGATTTAATTGGTCCCTAGTAGAGATTAGCAAAGTTTTTTTGCGGAATTTTGCATACATCTAGTTCTTGAAGTTCTGCTTTGGTCCTCTGTTCTGCAGAAAGGACGTTCTGATCTGTGTTTTTTTTTCAATTAGGCAATTTTTATTGAATATTTTTTTTACTACAAAAACAAAGAAAATGCTAAACTTTACTAACCCTAACAGATAAAATAAACAAAGTCTGTGCAGCGTAGTTAGTTCCGTATTGTAGATACATAGGGCCTGAGTCATTAGGGATAGCAAAGCATAAAAAGGAGCATCTTTGCACCTGGGCAAAACCATGTTGCACTGGAGGGGTAGGTAAATTTAAAATGTGGGGACAGATTTATCGTTGGGATAAAGCATGTACTAGATCAACTTTAAATTTCAGTGTAAAAATGAAGCTACCAAGTATTTGTGTGCTGGATGAAAAAGCAGCCAGTATTTAACTTATGTGCAAAATAAAAAACTAATTTGCACCCCTTGCATTGTAACATGGTTTGTCCCAGAGAACATGGACTCTATTTTTTGCCTTACTTTCCTTAATGACTCAGGCCCTTACAGTTCAGTAGCAGTATACATGAATGCAGGTAAGTAAACATACGAGTGTGTTTCCCATTAAGGCGGTGGTAGTCATATTTACGGTCCGTATAAGACCGACATGTACTTTAACGACCAAAATTCACCGAAGGTGACTTGGGCGACATTGAAAAAAAAAAACAGCCTGACCTGAATAATGACAATTGAACTATCTGACAGTGTTAAGTTATGAGGAAAGGTTAGCCAGTTTAGGCATGTTTATTTTAGAAAAGAGACGTCTAAGAGGGGATATGATTACTATATACAAATACATTAAGGGTAAATACAGACAACTTTCATGGGAACTTTATACCCCAAGGACTATACACAGGACATGCGGTCACCCCCTAAGGTTAGAGGGGAGGAAGTTTCACAACCATCAGAAGGGATTCTTTACAGTAAGGGCAGTCAAGATATGGAATTCACTGCCAGGGAAAGTTGTGATGGCAGATTCAATTGATACGTTTAAGGAAGTTTATAAATTGAGGGCTAACTTACCAAGAGGTCCCCCGAAAAATCTCCAAATGGCAATACAGCACCAGCACTCCCCATCAGCTGCTGATAGCAAACATGCGTCTGAACCAGGATGAAACAAACCTTCAGTCTTAAACCCAAGACTAGTAAGAAAATATAACCAATAGATCATGGGACACACATAGCAAATTAAAAATAACTGTATTCACTTTATCACTTAAATATGTTAATGCTTTTATTTTAATTTTATTTGTATGTATAAATAAAAGTTATATTTTATTTAAAAATTCAGGTACATGTCAAACATAGAAGAATATGTATGTAGAAGGACTGTTTGTGCATCAATTTTATAATCAGCTTCTTCTTTTCTTTCTTTAATAATTTAAAAATGGCTTATTGGTAACACCTCTACTTGATTTATCTTGAAAAACATTCAAGGTACCTGTAAGGATGCAGAGTTGAATAAATTAATATAAACTTTGAAATTGTATTGTATAAGAGTCACAGTCTTTTAAAGTTATACTAGTGCGACAATAACACTTTATTTTCATACAGTCCAGTTATTTCTTTTACAACCTTTCTTTTGTCAGCACAGTGATTGCAGTGAAAACTAAGATCAAACATAACATACTCATATAATTGTTTTCATGAACTCTTAAACTAAGTGGATCAATCACAATGGTAACTCTTAATTTACAACAAGAGCTGAATCAGAGACAAGATCTATGTAATGATGAGATAGGCATAATCTTTAATGAGAGATAAGCCATTACCAATCAGGGTAAAACTTGGACAGACAAGTTGATTGATTTAAAATATCTATTGATAAGTGAAAGCAAAACATTTTGGAACAAAACAACGTTCAACCAATATATCAAATATAATATAATGCCCAGAGGTCTTAGACCAAAATTATATCCAACCTACAACCTCACTATTAGTAATCTTAAAAAGGAATGGGAACATATTCTTTTAAAATGCTATACTGATCTAATAAAGGTCCTTATAAAACATGATCAAATATAACTTGAAGAATATACACAAAAAATTCACAGAACTGGGAAATAAATTAAAAGAATTTTAAGGATTAGATTAATCCAAAACTGATATTATAAATACAAAAAAGAAATAAGAGATATTGAACAATCATTTATAGAAACGAAAATAAGGAAGTTTCCAAATGTAATACCAATAAGATCAGAAAAGATACTAGAAGTTATAACTATAGTACATCAGAAATTGAAATATCAGATGGAGAACCCACAGAGAGCTGAAGAAGATCTGGAGATACACCATTTACATAAAAAGGATTTTGAGGCAGAAGCCCCAGATTAGACATAACAGAAATGTTCACCAAAAAACGCAAAAGAGTAGGAAGAAATTTAAGAAAAAGTGGTACCAGAGAATGGAAGGGGAGTACCCCAATACAGACAATCCAAACCATAGATGACTCCAAACAGTTTCTAAGGGTAATTACTCTCTCTAAAAAGGACCTAACAACAGCACAATATAATTTACTATCTAAGGGCTTATATCTGGCACCAACCAGTTGCCCAAATAGATCTGAAATGGAAAAGGATCTTCACCTTTATGTAAGTAAAATTCTCTTATATAAGTATTTTAAGCTAAAAGAAACACTGTCTCTAGCAGTGAATTAAGATTGACATCACAGGATGAGGAAGCAATCCAAATTCTGGAGGACTTACAACAGGAGAATCTTAGTGATAAAAGCAATACATCGAATCACGTTGCCAGACTAAAAAGGAAATCTACATTTTGCCCCCATGTAACACTCTGTCCAAACATTTTTAGATCTTGTATCACGAGATTTCGATAAACTGGTCAAACATACTAAACATAAAGGCCTTAATCTCAGCGATGAAGTAAAGAAAGCTCTTAAAGAAATCTAAAACTGGAAAACATGGTTATCAAAAGCTCCGATAAGGGAGGCAATATTGTGATGTGGCCCATAGAAGATTATCTGGCAGAAGCTAATAGACAACTAAGTGATAAAACATGCTATAAAAAAACTAATATTTATCCCATCTGCAAACTTCTCAAAATAATATCAAGCTTTAATACAAAATGCTTACGACAATGGAGTGATAAATAAAACTGACTATGACTTTCACTAAAACATCTACCTTTAACATAAGTACCAAAAATACATAAAAATTAAAAGAAACCCGCTGGCAGACCATTTGTGTCAGGGATTGACAACTTAACTGGAAAGGCCAGTATTTATGTGGATACATATCTACGTGAATTTGTTGTCTCATTACCAATGGGCAAATAACAAAATATAACTGTGGATACCAATGTTTGGCTATGTTCCTGTGATGTTGAATCACTATTTACCAGCTTACAACATCCCATAGGTTTAGATGCAGTAAGATATTCCTACAAAAGAAGATCAACTATGATTTCACTCCAGAGCTACTCAAATTTGTGCTAGCAAGGAATTATTTTGTATTTAATGAAAACTCATTTACAGAGGAACAGCAATGGGGACACCATATGCCCCCACCTATGTGAACATTTATCTGGGGTGGTGGGAACATGAAGTTGTCTTCACCCCAGGGAATAAAAAATACACCAGACATGTGATTATCTGACTCAGATTTAAAGACGACACCTTGATCTTGAGCTAGGTGGGAACGAAAGATTAGTTTAATGATTTTATATCCATACTGAATATTAACACCATTAATTTAAAATTAATTCTCAACAAATAGCCTTCCTGGATTTGACTATATCAACGTCAGATAATAATGAATTAATAACAGACATGCACAAGAAATCGACTGCAAAAAATAGTATCCTACAGGCAAGTAGTTCGCACTTACCTTCAATCATGCGAGGAGAACCGAATGGAGAATTCCTCAGAACCAGATGAAATTGCAGTGATTCAGCAGTAAGATAACTTATAGCACAACAAAGTGAATAGGGAAAAACTACTCTTCCTAGTACAAAAAATAACATCAGATGAGAAACAAATTAAATTTTTCGGGAACATTTAATAACCAATCACAAGCAATTGGAGAAATTTTACACCTTCTCCCAATTATCCCTGGGTGTGACTGCTACCTTCTACCTCTATTACTAGACAGGTGGCAGATAATAGGGTCAAACCATTACCTGGTTATATTTTAGACAAGGGAAAGACACCCCAGGATAAATATTACACCTGATCCAAATGTAAAGCAAGGCTTCCCAGTGGATATATGTATGCTATTGGTTGGTGTAAACATTGTACCTCATAAACACATCTTGTACCTAGGTTTGCTAAAATACAGAGTATACGCTGGGACATATGTGCATGGGTGTATGTATATATATATATATATATATATATATATATATATATATATATATATATACACACATAATTTTTTGGGAGGTACTGTGGGGTAATTCACAGAGATAAAAGTATCCTCTAGAAAGTTATTTTTCTATCCTCCTCTAAAAAAACCCCCAAAAAACAAAAACTCCCACACCTTCTCCCAAGTCGGTGTCGGCACTGATTCACATGCTTGCCTGTCCAGCGGAGATCTCAGCGATGACTGGGGTACTCCTTCCTTCTCCCTCTCCTTTAACAAACAGCAGCAGGATGTGAATCTGAGCCTTGTTGGTCAAGCATCCACTTCCTCCTTAAAAGCAGAGGCCGCTTTCAGTGAGAATCTGCTTGGTTTACATCCTTAGTTAGGGACCTGGACCGATTAAATCTGTTTCTGGACTCTCCCAGAACTAAGCATCATAGGTCCACTCATCCTCTCCTCCCACTTTCTAGCTTACAAGGGTCTTCGGTGGAGGAAGGTGAGCTTCCTGAGGATTCTGGCTCCCCCCTGGTGGGTATTTGAACCCTCAAGAAATCAAGACTTTGAGGATCTGATTCTAGCAGTTCTCCAGGCATTGAATCTGTTAGATCTAGAGGAACCTCGAACAGACCTAGGCCTCTTTAAGCGCAGAAATCGTCAGGTTGTCTGTTTTTCGCTATCAGTGAAGCATACAGATATAGATGTCAGCTTAGAAACTGTCAGATCGTAAGTTTGATTATACCATGCATATTTCTTATCCGTTAACCCCTGCAGGCTTTAGATATGGCCCGTTGGGAAAAAGTTCCAAGGGTGGATATGCGGTGGCCAGATTGGCTCGCCATACTACTCTTCCAATGCCGGGTACTCTTCCAATCCATCTTCCTGGCAGCAGGTGCCTCACTAAGACCCATGCTGTCTTCAGCGTGAGTCACCCAGTCAATAGAGACGTGGGCTGACCAGCTGGCAGCAGGGTTATAAGACTCAGATCTTCTTCCCCTGGCTCTACATTCAAAGGAGGCCTCGGATTACCTATCTCAAAACACAGCCTCAGCTCCTCATCTATTTCAGCATCTGCAGTAGTGGCCTGTAGGACTCTCTGGCTGAGGTCCTGCGATGCCGATGCAGAGTCAAAGAAGTCTCTGGAGGCTCTTCCCTTCTCAGGTTCAATCCTCTTTGGCCCAGAATTTGAGAATATTATCTGTCAGGCCACAGGAGGTAAGAATACCTTCCTTCCAGTGATTATCTCTAAAGCAAATAGGGTTACCAGGTTTGGGTCCTTTCACCAATCCTTTTGGAGGGGCCTTTGGTGAGCGGTCATTCCCAGCGGGTCAGAGACCCATATGCTACAAGACACTCATACTGGATTTTCTGGCAGTCTGACTGGATTTTCCCCTCTCCATGAACACAGGGGTAAAGGGACGCCTGCTGTGGGTCTGAATTCTTGGGGCAGCATCCTCCCAGGACTGGAGGAGAGGGGGGATCATACAAGGGGTCGACATTGTTATTTTTTTAGGGTCCCCCCATTGTACCTTTTCCCACACCGCTTACAGGCGGTCCCATAGGGACGACACTAATGTAAAAAAGGCTGTCGCTTCACTTTCTTCAGCAGAAGTCATCTGTCGACAGATAACAGGGAGATGGTTCCTTGCATTCCCTTCGCCCCTCAGGGAGTGGCTGGGCATGACAGTTTAGACTTTTCAGATACTGAACTTGGGGTGGACCTAGTCTCGCTCCTTCCAGTAGGACACTTTCAGTAAGTCCCTCACAGTGTCCCAGAGGTCGTTGCCCCTTCTAAGGCAGCTTCCTGTGATTCTGATGGCCCAATTGTCCCTGTCACATAGGGTCCACAGACATTCTAAACAAGGTAACAGGAAGGTTCTGCTTCTTCTTGGTGACCTGCTACAGCAGGACCCAATTCTTTACCAGCACCTGCCCTGTGGGTTTTGATGGCATGGTCTTTGAGGCCAGGCTGTGGTGGTTCAGTGGTCTTTACTCCAGAGTGGTAGACACCATGCTGCGAGTCAGGAGACCAGCCTCAAGCCGCATTTACTACCGAGTGTGGCATGCCTACATTAAGTGGTGTGAACAAACAGTCTACCACATGGCTAATTTTCATCTTTCCTGTATTATAGTCTTTCTGCAGGATGGCTTGGACAGAGGTCTGCGACTTGGTTCCCTAAGGGTCCAAGGGTCGGCCTTATCTATCTTCTTTCAACAGAAAATGGCAAATATTCCGGAGGTGCGGATTTTCATCATGGGGTTCTGCATATTCAGCACCTTTTGTTACGCCCACGGCTCCCTATGACCTAAACTTAGTCCTGGTCATTGCTTCTGCATGGTGGGTTTCTGATCTTTGGGCCCTTTCTTGTTGGTCCCCCTATCTCATCTTCCACAAGGACAGGGCTGTGTTGAGAACAGTTCCGTCTTTTCAGTCAATAATGTTTTCAGGTTTTCACCGGAACCAGGACGTGGGGGTCCCAGTCTTCCAGGAGGCGGCTGCCTCTGCAGGCCCGTACTCCTTGACTTATTTGTATGTGGTTCATGCCCTCCGCATCTATGTTAAATGGAAATCGGTCAATCAATGGACTGACTCTCTGTTTTCACTATTTGAGGCCCATAAACGAGGTTGGCTGGCTTCTAAGCGGACCATCGCTAGATGGATTACGTCAACAATTAAGCAAGCCTATGTCAATTTCGATTGGCCTGTGCCGAGTCAAATGGCCACCCAATCGACCCGCTCGGGGGTGGTTCTTGGGGTGCACATAACGGGGTGCAGTGGATCAGCTCTGCCAGGCGGCGAACTGGTCCTCTGTCCACACCATCACTAGGTTTTATCAATTTAATGTATTTGCGTCCCCAGACACCAGTTTCGGCAGCACACTGTTGCGGACCGGACTGTCAGAGTGGTCCCTCCCTTTGGTGGCTGCTTTGGTACAATACTCACGACTGCCTATGACTTGAGAGGTGGAACTGGGGAGAGAAGGGGCGGACTAACATAGACCATGTACAGTAAGGGCATGCAGAGGGTGTCCTGATACAGATGGGGGAAGTCTGATGGAGTTAAGGTATGTAGTAAGTTGCACATCTGTATAAGTCACCTTGGACTCGTAGAGGTTTCTATAGTAGGTTAGAAAGGTGTTAGCGAAACTCGCCCCAGTAAATTGTTTGTTGTGCATGTGATCATGACCACTCTATCCGTCCCCTCCTCCTGAGCCAGACAGGCCATATAGATACCATCCATGTTTGTCCCAGTGTATTGGGAATGTCTAGTAAATAATAGTCATCTCTTAGCCTTGTCAAATAAGAAATCTGACCATTCACACTGTGCATCCAGCCACTCAACCCTATTGTCAAGTGTACGGGAAATTAAGTATGTGGATTCAAGATTCCTGCTTGATTGCTCCAGTTCTAACTCCCTGGGCCTATTTTAGTTTTTTCTGCTATGCCTTAAAGGCAAGCCCATAAAAGTGCGGGAGTGCTATGATTATTAACCCCAAAATATCCATCTCATAAGGATATTAGCTCTGAGCTGGGCTCCAACCAAGCCAGATGTAGCTTCCAGAAGCGTATACCTTTTTCTGTGGCAATGTCAACTTGAGCCAATACAGGAGAGTCATCGGAAATACCTCTTGGCAAGTACTCTATCGTGGACACTAAGGGCAGCAATCTATGTGAAAAAAAGATGAGATCTATTCTGGAGAGTGAGTTATAAGTAGTGGAGTGACAAGAAAATTGCAGCGTATCTGGGAGAACGCCTGGCATCCATAAGTCCCACTTTGTGAAGGAGCCTAGAAAATGCAGTGGGTCTCAACGGCATTTGCTCAGAAGCTTCCCTCCACCTGTCGAGGCCAGGATCGAGGACATTATTAAAATCTCCCATACATAAAACTGGGGTGTCTGCCCTTCCAAGCACCTCGGCACTATATGGGGGTGAGATATAGGCAGCAAGGATTATGATAGGAGAGGACTCGATCACAGCCCGCAAAAACACATATCTACCATAAGAGTCTAATTGAAGGTGTTCTCATGTGAAATGTAAGTGTTTTTTAATGATGAGAGAGCCCTCTGGAGGTAGGAGAGGGTATGATGTGATATGCCCATCCCACCCATGGCCTTTTAAGTGCCATTACTTTGCTACCGTGAAGGTGAGTTTCCACCAGACATATAATGTCGGGAGAGTATTTCCAGAGTTGTGACAATACCAGGGAGCACTTAATTGTATCATTCAGACCCCTAACATTCCAGGTGTGCAAGCGGAGCCCACATACAACAGGATTACTAACTGCCATAATGGTTCAGGGGAAGACCAGTGACCTTAGGATGTGACATGGATTTGGAGACACTCAGCTGAGGATAGGACTTCCAGATCCTGCTCCATTTTTGACTAGAAGAAAAATACAACATTGGCACAATGAGATGAAAAAGAACCCTCATGTAAGTCACAAACAAGCACCCAGCGAATTTGGACACATTAGATGGGAATCTGAGACAGAAAGTTGCACTGCTAGAAATGGTACGCAGAAGAGGAAAAAGAGTATTGAGCTGCACGATTGAAAAAACTACAAAAACAAAAATATAAGTAACAAAAACCACCCCAACCCACCGATGCACCCAGTATAACAACTAACAGCTTGAGTACACTTAGATTCCTAAACGTATAAATATGCAATCCCTAAACGATACTAACTAATGAAAAGATCAGAGGCGACTAAGCTACTACTAGTGGGAATTCCCCCAAATATAGGTCGCCAAACAACTCTGCCGCTATTATTACAAATTGAAAAGCTTTACATAATATTACTGTAACATTAACCAAAAGACCCAATCAGTAGTTCACAGATTTATACTGTAAATATATTGTTATGAACAGAGCCATCAAGGATCTGGAGCTCTCACCGGTGGTCTTCTAGAGACTACAGCGACGTCTAGGTGAAGTGAAGACGTGCTGTCTGCCGACCGTCCACTCACAGAGTCTGGCCAGTTAAAGCATTGATTAGGGAAGGTGTAAATCCCTCAATCTTCTTTTAAACTTGCGTGAACAAAGTCTAGGAAAATGGACATACAATGATACTGATATTTGAGTGGGCCGTGTTGGCGCACCAGCCAGAGGACTGCATCTATGTCTTTGAAGTGTAGAATCTTGGCGATAAAGGTACTGGATGAGGCAGCAGGAAGAAGCGCCTATGAAGGAAGAAGGTGAGCCCGCTCAATCGTGATATTTGGTGAAAAGGCCTCTTTTCCAAATTCCCGGATCAACCAATCTTCAAGGAATTCCTCAGGATTGGATCCCTCCGCTTTTTCCGTGAAGCCTACAAATCTCAAGTTGTTGCTCCGCAGCCTTACTTCGAGATCCAACATCTTTTGCATACATTGGGTGACAGATATATCAGTAAGATGGCCTTGGATAGGTACCGTGACATCTTCCAATGATGAGATTCGGTGCTTCGCCCACTCTCTCTAGCATTTTTTGAAGGTCATGGCGGATAGGAGCGAGATCAGCCTGCTCCTCCCCGATTCTGTTAGTCACCTTTTTTTCACAGGCAGCAATGGCCAGGAGCACCTGCTGCAGAGAGGGGACAGCCTCAGTTGCCGGCAGGTCAGACTCAGGTGGAAGGACTGAATTCCGAGTGGCAGACGTTTGCTCTTTAGTAGGTACAAATGTAGATTGTCCAGCATATCGCTCTAGCTTGGCTGCAGAAAGCACCACCTGGCTAGGTATCCTTATGATAGTGAGGCAATTGCTCAGCAGGTCACTCTTAGCAAAGTCTTGCTTTATTAAGGTGGGGGGGCAAGCAGAGACCCTGAACAAAGCTGTCAGTCCACACACACAATGTGGCCGTGGAGAGGAGGGCTCAGTGCCCAGAGAGTACAAAGAAAGTCTGACACAAATGAGTAACGTCGGTCAGGTCTGCACTAAAGCGTTGTGATAATCAATCTGATTCAGAGGACAAAGGGTCCTTGGTATGTGTATGGGTATTCAGCCAATTAAGGCAAGTTGTTTGTACATAGGTTAGGAGCAAGTAGATGTACAGTTGAAGAAGATTGTACTCACTCAGAAGCTGGCTCCCATTGCATAGATCAGACAGACCAGAGATCTGTGGATATAGGTATAGCAAGCTGGTAAATGCTGAACCAGGCGCCTGAAGAGATGTATGTCACGGCTCAGAGCCTATCAGCTTCTCCTTGCAGGGAGACAGAGAGACAGCAACCAGCACCTCCACCCAGGGTCAAAATGGTGGCCGCACATTTTCAAGAAGCCTGAAACAGCCTCCCCATCCGCTAGTTATGTATAGGTGGTTAAGGAGAGGAGCAGCGGGGAGCTTTAGCCGACGGTCCAGCACTGTGGGCTGATGGATAGCGCTGGGGATGCACAGACGCCAAAATCAGTCTTTGTGTGCCAAATACAGCGACAGCTGTACTCAAGTCCAGTCAGCCAGGAAAGGGTCCAGGAGTCAGATATCAGGGCCACAGGTCCTCTATGTTTGGCCAGCGATCAGCCTGTTCCGCTGCTCCACCAGGCCGCACCACACAGAGTCAGCTGCCCCTCACCAGGATCAGGACTACAGATTGTCCAGATGTCCAGGGCACCATAAAACAGAAGCAATCTGAGGTAGGTCGGCTAGGTTCACAAAATATAAGCTCTGCAGGAGTTAGGGCAAATTAGGACGGATGTTAACGGATTTATGTGGGAGAGCAGATAACCCACATCCTGCTCCATACTGCAACAAGCACACCCCCTGCATTACATTTATTTACAGAATTTATAGCCTATAAATTGAGGTGGGATGACGATTGTGTCAAACAGTCGCCCTGAGGTGTGGTCCTGCGCTCAAATGGAAGATGAAGTGAAATGATAGGTGTGAAGATACCCTTACCATCACATGGAACTCTTCACCTGTAGTGTGTCTCACAGACACATTGCTCCTCTTAGATGTATACGACTTTAGTACAAATACTTACTTGGGACATACCTACTATCAATAAACATCTAAACAAAAGGACTAAACAGCTAACTAACTACTTGACACCATATGAACATATAATGGACAAATATTTAACAATCAAATATACAGAAACAAAATAATTGTAAAATACTGTATCGCAAAAGTAAAACTTTTCCCTCTGTATTGCCTTTTTCTAAAGTATACTCTACAGCATTCCTGCTCCAAAAACAATGTCATCAACAGAGACTATGGAGCTCTCATGAAACAAAAGCAATAACAAAGGTTTGGTTGTCAACATTTAGGAGCATATTTACTAAACTGCGGTTTTGAAAAAGTAGAGATGTTGCCTATAGCAACCAATCAGATTCTAGCTGTCATTCTGTAGAATGTACTAAATAAATGAAAGCTAGAATATGATTGGTTGCTAAAAGCAACATCTCCACTTTTCCAAAACGCAGTTTAGTAAATATACCCCTTAGTCTCTGAGCCACAACTTAGACAGCCCTGATCCATATAGTATATGTTATTTGCTGAAATTTCTCCCAACTTGAAAGGTCATATAATGAGGAAATCACAAGGTGAAATAGTACATATACCTTATTGAGTGTGCCTGCATTTCCTCAAATGCACTTATAATAATTCACATACTACTAGTAAGTGTTACCTGATCAAACAAGTTTGTATTGTCATGGCAAAGTGCAACGTTGTTTTGTTTCAGCAAAGTTACAAGGCCTCACTCACAAAGCGCAAAACGATATGCTTCGATATGCACCAGTGGTCCATATTTTCACCAAACTGCAAAACAAAATGGCAGCATTTACAGAGGATCAAATTTGCATTACCTTATAGGAGATGTTGAGTGGAGCAAAGGCATTTCTGGAAATAGACGTCAACACTGATAATTGCAACATGTGATTGTCTGCTTTACAACACTGCAGTCAGAGACAAGGGCTATGACCAGCTTCATACAGGAGAACTTTGAGCCAGAGTTACTCAAGGAGTTCCCTAAGGTAGAGAAATGTTCCTACAAGTAGTCCAGAGGGAACCTCCTCTGACCCATCATTTAACCACAGGCCAACTGGAGAAGCTCTCTGCTGTGCTCAATTGGCAGGTGCCTAGTGAGAGCCAGGCCATCCACATATTAGTAGAGTTTAGCGTCTACTGCAGTCATTTTATCTGAAAACTATCAACAGTAGTCAGTCCTATAAACTCTTTGAACAAACAGTGGACTCCTAAAAACACATGGAGACCCCAGACAGAACAGGGCTTCACCTCTGCGCCCATACTCTGGTATCATGATCTCAGTCCATCATAACTCGCTTATGTATCTGAATCCGATCAACAAATCTGTATCATGTCTCTGCCTATGTATCTGAATCCGAACAACATATCCGTATCATGATACCTGACATGTAACCATTCAACAAATCTATATCACGTCCTTACCTACGTATCTGTACCTGATCCCCAAATCTGTATCCTGTCTCTGCACCACAAATCTGTATCACGTCTCAGCATATGTATCTGTATCCAATCCACAAATCTGTAGCACGTCTCTGCACAACAAATCTGCAGCACGTCTCTGCACAACAAATCTGCAGCACGTCTCTGCACAACAAATCTGCAGCACGTCTCTGCACAACAAATCTGCAGCACGTCTCTGCACAACAAATCTGCAGCACGTCTCCGCACAACAAATCTGCAGCACGTCTCCGCACAACAAATCTGCAGCACGTCTCCGCACAACAAATCTGCAGCACGTCTCTGCACAACAAATCTGCAGCACGTCTCTGCGTATGTATCTGTATCCGATCCACAAATCTGTAGCACGTCTCTGCACAACAAATCTGTAGCACGTCTCTGCACAACAAATCTGTAGCACGTCTCTGCACAACAAATCTGTAGCACGTCTCTGCACAACAAATCTGTAGCACGTCTCTGCACAACAAATCTGTAGCACGTCTCTGCACAACAAATCTGTAGCACGTCTCTGCACAACAAATCTGTAGCACGTCTCTGCACAACAAATCTGTAGCACGTCTCTGCGTATGTATCTGTATCCGATCACAAATCGGTATCATGTCTCTGCATATGTATCAGTGTCCGACCAAACCAATCTGTATCATGGGTCAGCATATGTATTTGTATCCGTACATGCATCTTCCTCAATACTAACCATTCCCTCTTGAGAATATAGTTCTTAATAGACTAACTTGCGCCCCCAACATTCATTACACATCGTAAGCTTCAGAGGGTTACACCACAATGCGCAAATTATATATTAATTCCAGGCAGGAAACCCCAGTGCATTCAAGACTGTATGTGTAGTAATCAGTTTTACCACATGGAAAATACATGAAGCCTTTGCTAATATTTAGTTGGAACAAATCATAATCTATATGGGACCACATATTTGATATACCCATTTTTCCCATACCAGGCTGCGTGATCCTAAACCTGAGAAGGCTCATGTTATAGATTCTGAGGACCACATCAGTAGACCCGCATTTCTACATGTGTTCATTCCTCTCCCCTATGCCCTGAGTCTCCCGTCTATAGTTCTCCTATAGATAAGCATATATACAGACTATTGTGTAACCTAAATCTGAGTGGTGCTGCCCTTCCCACCTTGCAGCAGATGCAGGTTTGTTCCCCTGTGTAAGAAGTGTAATCAGCACGCCCAGGCCCGCACACATATACATTAATATGCCATAGAACTCTTGACACGCCCAGATAATATCCCGCCAGTGAAGCCGGAGAAAAAATTTAGCTCGGGCGGATAGCACCGTGGCCCTTATGGTGATATATCAGATGACACCATTCTTAATAGAGGATAACCCGTTACCCTGAGGACCCCAAAAACATAGCCACTTGCTCGCCCGCAAAATTGCCCAAATAGCAATGGCCCAGGTTGGCACAAGACACCCGTATGGGCCCCGCCCGTAGAGTATCTCGAATAATGTAATCCTACGCACCTGCAAGAACCATCCCACATCTTACCTCATAAGGGAGCCCTGAGGAAACCCGGGTTGGTACTACCAACCATCAACTGAATGCTATAGGTACAATTCTAATGTAATAACTACTAGTCCCAAGAAAAATTTGCCCTTAACACCTTGTACATAATAACTCTGCACTCACCGTGTCAACTGCGAGAATAGAGGACTTACTAAGGACACACCCCAGACCAGACCTGTAAATTATGTTGCCCAGCCGGTAACTCTTCCGTTGTACTGTCTTTCCTTACCACAGATCCCATCCAATATGAACTGCATCTGCACCAGG
Source organism: Mixophyes fleayi (assembly GCF_038048845.1). NCBI lineage: Eukaryota > Metazoa > Chordata > Amphibia > Anura > Limnodynastidae > Mixophyes > Mixophyes fleayi. Next base: position 369,017,012 of record NC_134403.1, read on the forward strand.
ACAAATGAAGCGTAAGAAAAATGCATACCTAAACAGATATACTCACCGCATTTCGAGATGTGCCAGATACCAACATATACATCACAATTATATCATGGACAGTCCACCTTCAACCAACACATAAAATTTCATAGAAGTTTCTGCAGGCGTTCTGCCACCCCGCTTGCCAATCCTGTCTCCCAGGCAGTAATGAGCATTCCCTTGACACCATCCTTTATGGGCAAGTCCCTACATGTAATATAAGCCCTAGGCCCATGTAATTTGTTATATGGTAATGAGCCCAGTAAAGGTTACAAATCAGGGGCCCCGCCACTGCCAGCATCAAGCAGAGGGGTAAACCGTCATCCACAATTTACCCTGTGGTCGGGGGTGGGGAATGTTGGCAGAAAACTGACGGGCCCTGCATGAAAGCTGTGGGAAAAAAAAACACCCCTTTCCCCTCCCGCAGGTAGTTGGCGCACTTTTTCAAAGCCCTATAACTATTTGCAAATCAGTATCCCCTGTTACATGCCATACGCGGGTACAGCATGTAATTAGCATCCCAATGCATGAAAACTATAAGGCACCACCTAAAGCACTGGCCCTGAAAATAAACCCCCTTTTATTTTTATATATATATTGACCTTTGAAGAGAATGCATATAACAGCTAACATGTCCCCTTATTGCCTTGCTATGGGACTGTCTGGACAGACAAATAATATGTGACAAAATGATACAAAACTACCTCATGTGTAAGCAGAAGTTTTTTGCACACTGAATATGTCTGTGAAGCATGCTGATGGGGGAAGGGAATCCCTGCCAAACAATGAGAAAGGCGGATATCTCCTAACATCTTCATATACAGCAATTACCAAACATGAATTGTATAACCCCAGCCCACATACCCTTACTGGCCGGGGGATGGGGGGAGCACAGAGGAAAATGATGCAATACAAAATAGCTGCAGGAAACAACCAACTTGGAAATACCACAGCTATAATAACTATACAGACATACTAGTATACTTAGCTCTGTGCTACTGCAGCCTGAAATAGTAAATCAAGGGGGGGAAAGTCCCATCTAGTGTGAAAAATCTAAGGGAGGGAAGCCACATTGAAAGGGGACTAGCAAGTACACTGATGTGGAACTAAACAGGGAGGAAAACAGTAAAAGACAGGAAAGGTATAGGATAAGGGAAAAAACCCAAATATACTAAAAGGGGAAAGCCACAGGATGAGAAATAAATGAAAAATACAGCAGGCAGGGACAGGCTTAGATGATACTCCCTGAACGTCCATATCTGCCAAGACTGAGCAAAACTCCGCCCATCCAACTTATAGCCCTATACCCCTCCCCTATGACACCGGATGGGCGTACCACAGAGTTAACTGTTAACACTCCGGAGAATAACTCAGTTAAAGATACAGCAAAGCTTTTATTATCCTTCGCTCCTATGCAGATCTCAGTTCTTATTTCCTCAGACCTCTCTTGTTACCCTCCTTCTACCAATGTCTCTCTCAGTTCCTCTCCACGAGTTAAGTGTGGAAAGGTAGGTTTGCGCACCTCTACACCTGATTGGCCAGTGGAAGGGGTGTTGCTTGGACTCACTCCTGTCACATGACTGATTGCCAGTAAATGCTCATGCCTGTTCAACGTGATCGCTTAACAGGAACATTGTCATTTACTTGCAAACATATTGTTCCATAGTTGATTTGGTGTTTCAGACAAAGTAACTGCAATTCCTTGTCTCTGGATTAAATTTTGTATGATGCTACAAATTCATTTTCTCAGATATATTGCAAACAACTTTACAGCCATATGAACCATTCACAATTAACATTCTATTATAATCTATTAGTAAATAAGCTACTTTACTTACTTTTTTACTGTCTTATTCCACAGAAGAAAAGAATCCATCTTTAATAAAGAAAAAATGAATGTTAATACTACATAATAAAAATTAGTTCCTGCAGCATCTTATCTGCTCAACATTTAAAAATTAAAAACTGCCTTTACCCAATATCCGTATGACAATACCTTTCCTGTAACCAAATAAACTCTTTCTGCAAAATTGAAATAACAAGCTGAATGAAGCAGATGCACTTACAGACACTAACAACAATACCCTTTACAAAATAGAAACCATTCCACATGAGCACTCGGCTAGCTCATAAAATCGAATATTGCTCACAATGGCCTATATTACCCTCTTCACACTAAAGACCAGTATGACCTTAAAAACAGATTTGTCAGGAAAACAATATTTACAGTATTCAGCTAGATACTAAAACCAGTTAGGAAAGAACTCAAAAAACAGCTGACTAATGAATCCAATAAGGTACAGTACTCATGAAACACTACAGAGAGTCTAAATTACAGCATATTTCACATATAACAGTAACGGCCATTATTCAATGCTAAATCCCAACGATGGAATAAAATCGGTGCTCACAAAATAAGAAACATTATGTCATTCATGGAGATTATTATTATTATTATTATCCTTTATTTGTTAGGCGCCACAAGAGTTCCGCAGCGCCGTACACAGTACAAACAGTAGACTATACAGGGTGAGACATAACTGAACAGTAAACAATAAATACCAAAACTTCAGAGGCTCCAGGCAGGCTGATGCAGTACAGACGGAGCAGAAGAACAGGTATGGAGACTGGAGGGAAGAGGGCCCTGCTCAAATGAGCTTACATCCTAAGGGAGGGTGAACAAAACTCAAGCACAAAGGGAGCCAGTTGACGTGTAAGGGGCAGAAGAGGGGTGGGTAGGACGGGTTAAGTGGAAGATTAGAAGGCTTTAAGGAACAGGTGGGTTTTGAGTGCCCGTTTGAAGGAGCTTAGATTGGGAGAGAGACGGATGGAGCAGGGGAGGTCGTTCCAGTGAAGGGGGGCTGCAAGGGAGAAGTCCTGGATTCTGGAGTGGGATGAGGTGACCAGGGTGGAGGAGAGGCGATGATCATTTGCCGAGCGCAGGGAGCGGGCAGGAGTGTGAATGGAGAGGAAGTTAGAGATATGGGGCAGTAGACTGGGAGAGGGCCTTGTACGTGGTGGTCAGGAGTTTGAACAGGATTCTGAAGGGGATGGGGAGCCAGTGAAGGGCAAGGCAGAGAGGGGAGGCGGAGAAGGAGCGGCGAGAGAGGAAGATTAGTCTAGCGGCCGCATTGAGAATAGAGCGGAGGGGGGCAAGGTGGGAGAGAGGGAGGCCAGTAAGTAGGAGGTTGCAGTAGTCAAGGCGGGAGATAATGAGTGCGTGGATGATAGTTTTGGTGGCATCCTGAGAGAGGAAGGGACGGATGCGGGCAATGTTGCAAAGTTGGAAGCGACAGGTTTGGGCAAGGGATTGAATGTGGGGGGCAAAAGAGAGGGAGGAGTCGAAGGTAACGCCCAGGCAGCGAAGTTGGGTGACAGAGGAGATAGTGGTGTTGTTGACAGTGATAGAGAGGTCAAAGTGGGAGGGGAACCTGGAGGGAGGAAAGACAATGAGTTCAGTTTTAGAGATGTTAATTTTGAGAAAGCGTGAAGACATCCAGGAGGAGATGGCAGAGAGGCAGTCGAATACACAAGGAGAGGAGGGTGGAGGAAAGATCGGGCGAGGAGATGTACAGTTGGATGTCGTCAGCATAGAGGTGATACTGAAGACCGAAAGAGGAGATGAGAGCACCAAGGGAGGAGGTGTAGAGCGAAAAGAGTAGAGGGCCGAGAACAGAGCCCTGAGGGACTCCAACAGGGAGAGGGGAGGGGTCAGAGGAAGAGCCAGACGTGGATACAGAGAAGGAGCGGTTCGCAAGTTAGGAGGTGAACCAGGCGAGGACAGACCCAGATAGGCCAAGAGAGAGAAGAGTTTGTAGCAGGAGGGGATGGTCAATGGTGTCAAAGGCCGCAGAGAGGTCAAGGAGGATGAGTAGGGAGAAGTGACCCTTGGATTTGGCTGTTAGAAGATCATTGGTGACTTTTGCCAGGGCAGTTTCAGTGGAGTGGAGGGGACAGAAACCTGATTGGAGAGGGTCGAGGAGGGAATGGTCCGAGAGGTGTCTATTGAGGCGGCAGCAGACGATCCTCTCAAGTAGTTTGGAGGCAAAGGGGAGAAGTGAGATAGGGCGATAGTTAGCATGGGAGGTGGGGTCAAGATTGTTTTTTTTTAGGATGGGGGAGATAAGAGCATGTTTGTAAGAGGAGGGGACTACGCCAGAGGAGAGTGATAGGTTGAATAGGTGAGCGAGGTAAGAGCAGGCCGTGGGAGAGAGAGAGTGAAGGAGGTGAGAGGGGATAGGATCGAGAGGACAGGTATAGGGTGGAGAGGATAGAATAAGTGAGCGAACTTCATCCCACGATGTGGGGCAGCAGGAGCACCAGAGTTGGTTGCTGGGGGGAGGTGAAGAGGAAACGGAGGATGGAGAGGAATGGCAGGAGGAGATGTTGAGTAGGATGGCCTCAATTTTGGAAGAGAAAAAGGTGGCGAAGTCAGAAGCAGATAGGGAGGGCGGGATGGGAGGGGGCGGAGGAGAGAGGAAGGTGTTGAAGGTGGCAAAGAGGCGGCGGGGATTGGAGGACTGAGAAGAGATGAGGGACTTAAAGAAGGATTGTTTGGTAAGGGAGAGGGCAGAGCAGAATGAGGTGAAGATTCTAACACAATACAGTTGCCCCAGTATTGTAGTTGCCCCACATCCTGCAGTGGAAATAATTCGGCCACTGACTGCACCCACTGTTAGCAGAGCATGTATAGTGAGGCCCAAATGAGGCTTCACAGAGCATGTGCAGACCCCTAACCATAGTCAGAAGAGCTAGAGCTGCAGGAGGACGGACCACTGTATTGTAGCAGGGGCGGAACACTATGTTACCAGGCCCTATAGTAGCTGAGTTTGGTGTGTTTTGGTGATGCAGGGCCTGATTCATCAAAGCACATAGCTACCGATTTTGAGAGCATTGTACGCAAAACCACTCTGCACATACCCAGAACCGGGACATACGCCAGTAAACGCAGCCCGCTCTGGTCCATCTTCGAACCCAAAGGACACTTACTTCAGCCGATGATTTAGAGAAGTGAACGGGGAAGGGGCGTTTTGCACAGTAAGGGTGTGCCACGATCAAGTGCACGCAGACACATCTGAATCAAGCTCTGGGCATCTCATAGTTACTTGTTTTTCTATCCTATATCTCGCATGCATGCTATAACATGTGTTTGCAATCAGGAGCAACAGTAAAAATGTATTTTATGCTCTGTAAGAACATCCTAATAAATGTATTAAATGGGGAAAAACTGGTTTAACACTAATGCCTATACTATTAACAGGTGATATTCATTCAGCTTCAATTTTTTTCAGTACGTTCTTTTGCAAATTTATAACCCACATAGGTATCCTACAGTGTCTTGTGTAGAAGAGCACAGCACATATATCCCCAAATTCTATAGAGCATGTATCTTCAGATCCATTCTTTGTTGAATTCAAAAGTACACAGAGCAGATTTGCGTTTCTTTTTGAGTCTCTTAGAGATCTACAACAACAAATATACAGGGAGCGTCCAAAAAAGGAATATTTTGGTGTTACTAATAGATATTAACTCTATATTAGCTTTTATCGCACACGTTTTCTGCAGATGGGTGAGATCAATCCTGTTATATACCACCCGTGCACACAAGTTTTATATTTTGAATAATACATCTATATAGCGTTTTAGAGTGTACTGGCCAGATACTCATTACTATTATTCATAGTGATATTTTTTTATTATATTTTTATGCTATGTTATGTTATTTTATGTGATTTGTTCACAGTTGTGAAATTAATATGTTACACATGTGAGATCAGCGATTTTTAAATTGAGGATTCAAATATTCCTTTTTTGGACGCTCCCTGTATATTTGTTGTTATTGTTCCATATATAGAGATTGGCTATCTTATACAGGAGATGCGACATTAGGATTAATCATATTTTTTAGGAATATATACATGGTTGTAGCAGATCAAGCACCCCTGTTTTTTATTTACTTTTCTTAGAGATCTGCCTATGCCGCATATTAAATATTAAAGGAATTGCTTCGCCATAGACGACCAACCCCAAATCATGCTGATTTCTGGACACAACAGCTAAAAATGTAATTAATTTTAAATATCACTGCAACATAACAAAAAAAGCAAAGTGAGGGCAAAGTGCAGTAGAGTGAAGACATGAACACTCCAGTTAACCAGGCCCCTTTGCTATTGGTCAGATTTTGCCTTATATGTATCCTAACATAAATGTCCATATTTATTCTTTTATTTTCAGTCTTACATAGGAAGTGTGGCTGGGACTTGGTGAATGGCAGGTCAGTCATTGATACTTCCTGGCTGAATTGGGCAGATCCTGACTTAGTCCTCTTCACCAGCCTGCAGAGTGCAGCCTAGATGAACCAGTGACTGATGTGTGATCCATACACGTACAGACAGCAATGGCACCTTCTGTGCAGGTGTTTTGTCGCAGGTTGTGCTTGAGACAGCCAGGTATAAAGCTTAGCACCTACTGAGAACCTGCACTACATCCAAGGGAACCGAGTGCCGCATGTAACACAAGTCACTGGTTGGGAATCACTGGTCTATAGTATATGAAGCATTAATCTATAACAAGACAAAAGAACGCAACGTCTGACTTGCCAGAGCCTGGCAGGAAGTGAGGTCATTGACTAGGCATGCTGGGAACTTTCTGTTCTCTGTTCTGCATTCTTGCTATGTATGTTATGCTGAGTAAACCTGATGGGCCTGATTCATTAAGGAAAGTAAAGCAAAGAAATTGAGTATCTTTGCACTTGGGCAAACCCATGTTGCATTGGAGGGGGAGGTCAATTTAAAATGCGAGGACAGATTTATAATTTGGGCAGCGCATGTCCGTGATCAACTGTAAATTTCAGTGTAAAAATAACGCTATCAAGTATTTCTGTGCTACATGAAAAAAAACAGCCAGTATTTATCTTATGTGTAAAATAATAAATTAAATTGCACCCCTTGCATTGTAACATGGTTTTGTCCAGGAGAAAATTTACTCATTGCTTTGCCTTACTTTCCTTAATGAATCAGGTCCAATATATTTCACTCCTGATAGTTGTCACTATAGTCCTTCTACACTCACATCTACATGGTATTAGAAGTTGACAGATGAGGCTCAGGGTCTGAAAACAGCTGAAAACTGGCTCCAGCTCTGGAAAGATTGGAAAGTCTACTGCATCGCTGGGCTATCTGAGAAGTCAAAATAAAGGTACAAACATATACTTTACTAAATCTGACTGGGGCAAAGGCAATAGATAAAGCAGATACATTTGTACATGAGGAAGGGTAAGATAATAAGGACCCCGAAGTGCTTCTAAATTTTTTTTAAGAAATCAGTTTAACCGTAAAGAATGTAATAATGCACAGACATATATTTAACACCACAAACCAAAAGCAGGATGAAAATGTGCAATCATATGTGTCAACATTAAAGCGATTAGCAAAAAATGTGATTTTGGCGCCATCACCAATGAACTAATCAGAGACAAAATTGTTTGCGGTATTCACAATGATACAGTATACACACAGTTGTTAAGAGAAAACAATTTGACTTTAGAAACTGCCATTCACAGCTGAAACATACTGAAAGTAAAAATTCACAGTGGTGCCAACGTCATGTCAAAGACTTTCCTGCACAGAACAAAGAACAGACACTAATTGACCAGACAGATTCAGTTAACCTTGTTGTGTATGGAGGTCAAATCATCAAAACTATGGGCATGGCTACATTAGAGATCACGTGTGTGCCATTACAGTTTCACATTGTTGATCATGATGTCAGAACACTACTACGACTGCCTGACAGCATTAAACTGAGCATGATACACCTGGGAGCAATAGTCCATATCGTACCTCCAGAAACTCAAGGGAATTCAAAGGTCTGTTTGACTGTAATAAATTGGTAAACTCCCTGTCATTTACCACATGCGACTGGATGAGTCAATAGTCCCCGCAGTCTGTGCACCCCGGTGTATCTCCGTTGCCATGAAGGACTATGTTCTTGCTGAACTAGACCCCATGACAAGGCTAGGTATAATTACCTTAACAGAGGAAGCAACCCAGTGAAAAAAGACGGATAAGTCAGAATATGCATAGACCCCGTGCACCTAAACAAAGCACTGCTGAGGCCTTGACAACCATTGAGAACAGTTGAACATGTTATTGTTAATATGCCTGAGGCAAAAATCTTCAGCAACCTGGATGCTGAATGCAGATTTTGGTAGATACCCCTGGACAAAAAGTTGTCCAGGCTCACCACGTTCATGACACCAGCAGGCTGCAGTTACAAAATTAAAACACATATTAACAAGTCCTCCAGTACTAATGTACTTTAATGTGCATTTACTGGTGGGGATCTCTGCAGATGCCTCATAACACGGGCTGGGTGCTGTTTGCCTCCAAAATAGCAGGTCCAAAGCCTTCTCCAGAGCACTGACTGAGACTGAATCACGATATGCACAGATTGAAAAAGAACTTTTGCCGTTAGTATTTGCCTGTTACACATTTCACGACTTTATATATGGACGTCCTGACAGACCATCAGCCACTTATCATCATACTGAGGAAACCTCTGCATAATGCTTCTGCCCGCTTGCAGAAAATGATGCTCAAGTTACAAAGATACCATCTGGATGTTGTATACAAGCCTGGCAAAGAATTGTTTGTAGCTGATGCCCTCTCCTGGGCCTACTTGCCTCTCCAGTTGAGGATGAATATGACGTCATGTCTGTGCAACCGAATACTATCCTCCAACTGAATGGAGGAGCTTCAGCGTGAAACCTTGGCAGACGATCTGTGCCAACGGCTGTCTCAAATCATATTACAAGGGTGACCCCGGTCCTCTAGGGAAATCTCACAAGATTTGAGCCCTTCTTTGTCATGAGAATGAGCTTACACTTTGTCATGAGAGATGAGCTTACGCTGTCTGATGGAGTCATGCTGAGAGGGTAACGATTCATAATACCGTACACCATGCAGAAGTATTATGCAAAGCAGCTCCACCAGGGGCACCTAGGACTTGAAGCCACCAAGCACAGGACCAGAGAGTCACTATATTGGTCCACGATGTTCAGTGACATTGAAAGAGAAGTCTCCATATGTGGCCCCTGCAATGCTCTCTAAGCACATGAACCAAAGGAACCTCTGCACCTACACAAGACCTGGTCTGTTACTGCTGCAGACGTCTTTGAATGGAGAGGAAAGAAACATATCGTTTTGGTGGACTCTTATTCAGGGTGGTTTGAGATCGACTATCTACCTAATCTCACCAGTGCTACTGTTATTGCCAAACTCAAGAGACAATTTGCTGCACATGGAGTCCCACAACAACTCACCATGGACAATGCCATGCAATTCATGAGTAGAGTACAAAGCAACAATTGCAACATCAAGTACAAATACGAGTACAAATGTTACTTACCTTAAAGTGACTGTCCAACAAAGGAAGTTATGACCAAGCAGCACATCATCTTCCTCATCTTCTTCCAGGCCAAGCTGTGCAAATGCAAATTCCTAGTAAATATGATAGACCTCCCACAGTCCTCCAAGAATATGTTTGTCCCAACAGTTACGCGATACAAGCCGAGGGTGCCACCTATGAGCGTAACCATCGCCACCTGCTGAGTGTGCCTGAGGAAGTTCCTCCAGCAACCAATTCAGCTGTGGTTGAACTCATTCACACTTCACATGAGTCAAGATCTGGTGGACCCACGACCATACCTTTCATACTCTAGACTATCACTTGAGATGCCTGAATGCTCAGGTGGACTTTTGTGAAACCATCAACCAGTGACGCTTCCTATTGCATGAGGTCTGGTCAGGTGTCCAAGCCAGACCCAAATTTCTAGGACTATGTACCTAGTGATAATTCTTCCATGGCCTTTTCACCCATCAACTTTCCACCATATCCTACCCCCATGCCACTTAGGCCTAACTCATTATCTTTATCTTGAAGGGAGAAATGTAAATGTATGACGTGCGCTGAAAACCCACCTCTTCCTTAAAGCCTACCAACCATCCGCATAACCCCTTCATCTCCTCCACTTGCTCTCTCCCTTGCCTCATCTGGCTCCCCTTGTGCCTGTTCTGTTTTCCCTCCCTTAGGATGTAAGCTCACTTGAGCAGGGCCCTCTTTCCTCCTGTCTCCTCACCTGTTCTTCGGCTCCGTGTTTATTCCTTTAACCTGCCTGGAGCTCCTGTAGTACTGGTATCTCTGTTTATTGTTTTGTACTGTTTCACCCTGTATAGTGTACTGTTTGTATGGTGTACGGAAATCTTGTGGCGCCTAACAAATAAAGGATGATAATAATAATAATAATAATATGACCTGCCAGAGCCTGACAGGAAGTGAGGTCGTTGGCTAGGTATGCTGGGAGATTTCTGTTTTCTGTTCTGCATTCTTGTTATGTATGTTATGCTGAGTAAACACATTATGTTTCTCTCCTGAGAGTTGTCCCTCCAGTCCTTCTAAGCACACATCTACAGACCATAAGTAGCCAGGCCAGACCATGTCAAGTCCAGAAGTAGAAACGCTTTTATGCACATTGGAATTTCAGAAAACACCTAGGAGAGCAGCCTTTCTTGTTAATGTGCTAATTATGGTGAGTGGTTTAAATGGATGAGGGAAATATAGCTGTTATGGGTAAATACAGCTTCAGGGTATTTAAGGCCATCTAATTACAGTCACTTCCTTTTATTTAATTAAGCTGTTTAAAATATGCTTCACTTACTTTTCTACAAAGGAAACTTTTGTTTCTACAGTGCCGTATAAACCAAATGAATGTCTAATTGCTGTTTAATAAAACTGGGAATAATAAAACACTTCTTAGAGTAAAACGCTGCCACTTTTATGTCAATGTTAGAGGATAGGTTCTTCGTGCAGCTTTCTTAGGGGATAAAGGTACAAAATAGACCCAAAGGCCTAGAGTATATCCAGCCCTTATCTTTACTATAACATCTTTACCTTCACCTAGCCTATGTCTCATCAGTTGCTGCATACGTACTCTGATAGAGTGTATCTAACACTGAACTCGACTCAGGCTTCACCATCTTCACCTCTCTTATGTATAATCATTGGTTAGATACACTCTCTAATAAAGCATATCTAGCACTTACCATTACAGCAACTTCCGGATCTTCACTTATTTCATTTGTAATCATTTGTTAGATACATTCTCTAATAAAGTGTATCTAGCACTTACATCTTCTGCAGCTTCTCCATCTTCCCTTATCTTATTTATCATCAGTAATAATTGATTATGTCATGTGAAATGAAATAACTGAGGTGGGTAATAATGTAACACAGTGAAATGCAACATTTGAGAGTTACTATATACTACAATGATGATGTTGTTGTCTAATTTGAAATATCTGTGTGTATGTAATGCCAATCATTTAAATATTTGTGACTATTAAGGTATTTGTGATCATGGAAATGTCATTAGTATTGAAATAATAACTTTTCTTATTGGGATGTTCGTGGTGATAGTGATGTGGTTTGATTTAAAATACCTGTACTTATGTAATATAAAGTATTGGGTTATTTCTTATGATGAGAAAATACTGTCAAGAATTATACATAGAAGGAGACAAAGTCACAAATGTATATACTGGGCCTTATGTAGAGTTGGCTGAAATTCCTGCCATGCTAGCCGTGAGAATGGACCCACCATCTGGTATTGGCACTGCTACTCCAGGAGGCGCGGAGTCTAAACATGCCTCTGCTCTTCACCAGGGACCCCCGCGAGGAGGTTTGGATTTCGCGGCAGAGACAGGCAGGTCGCTGCCCTCTCAGGAAGCCATCAGAGAGGTGAATAGATAGGCAAGGTTGTACTATCCGGGTCGGAACCAAGCTGGAGAATGGAAACCAAAGGAACAGACTGGGACTGAGTCAGGAAAAGCTAAGGTCAAATCAGAAGATCCAAAATATAACAAGGAGATTCCAAGAACAGGGTCAGGTGAGCCGAGTCGAAGCCAAAGGACGATCAGAAGCAGAAATACAGTTACAAGTGGAATAAAGGAGGACCTTGATACTCTGGGATCTTTCCAGTGCCAGAGCCTCCTTTATATAGGGAATGATGTTTCCTCATTGGTAGCAGCGGGGTCGGCAGTCAGAATCAGCTGACCGCCAAAAGGAAGCAGGGCCGAGCATCCCGTTGCCTAGCAACGAGGGCACCGAGACTCAGCGCATGCGCCGGCGATTGCCGGGTATAGACACGTCCCATTGCCTCGGAACGGGACGCGAAGGGGTAGAACAGGAAGGCACCCATCCCCAGCACTTCCTGACAGTGCAGGGATGGCGCCTGACAATTCCCATCTAAAATGCGAGTGGAAATTGCGTCTGAAAAAAGACACATTAGTGTAGTATGATAAGTTGGACGTATCTCAGCTAATTATCATAATCAGCTCGCATCTTACACCAGGGGTAAAACACCTGCAACAGTACATTTCTTGACAGGTGTGTCTGCGTTCAGGTCTCCACTGGTCACAGTTACTTGAACACACCCTTAATATACTTGGCCTACACTTGCACACTCCTTGCCTCCACCAATCCCCCTCTATAAGCACAAGGAGTCGTATGCACCTGACTCCGCATTCATAAACAAGTTTAAGTGTTATTTGAACACATGTAGTGTCACAGGATGGACATCAACTCTTATGTTCTGGTGTGGGATTACAATAAATGACAGACAACGAAAATTGCAAAAAGGATAATACAAATGTTTATTATAAAAGATACACATCAAATGAAAAGATACTTAGCTGCAGAATACAAATTGATTGCTGAGAAATGGCCTGAGGAGCTCCGTTGTTTGATAGCACTCAGTGAATTCAGGATCACCTGTTGGACACATTTTTCTTGACGAGGTTCCAACTAAAGCTGCAGCTATTTGGATTTTAGCTGCCTCTCAAACTTCTGATCCAACCCCCCTTCTCCCAGGAGACTAGTTAAAACACACATCCCTTTGTATTCAGTGATCACTATATGTGTGATATCTTACAAAACCAGGGGGCCTGCCTGAGCTGCTCACAATCATGTTAACCCTTACATTACATGTGCAGTAGTAAAATTTGTATGTTACACTATGCAAATCGACTTGCGTCCAAATCTACATGAGGCCCATTGCGTAACTATACTACGCTAAGTAATGGATAAAACACCAGCCTGTTGTTGCCATAACCAAAGTCAGTAACAAAACACGAAGTTGTATTAGGAAACAAAACCAAAGGACGGGGGTTGTTCACTCATCTTTGATAACAAGCACGCATATCGCACAAGCAGCTCTAAAATAATCTAATTTCCGGATGTTGTTTTGGGCATATCCGGCAATGAATATTCATTCATTTATTATACTATATAACTAACAATACTGCCCCCATTTAAACAAGGAGACTGGGTTAGACCTTCTGACTTGTGACTGTGATGAAAGTTCTGGTGTTGCCAATTAACCAATTGACCAACCAGTATGTTTTTAGGCTGTTGGAGGAAACCGGAGTACCAGGAGGAAACCCACATACAAACTCCACATGGATAGGGTGCTGTTTAGAATACAGCCTGTGGACTCAGCGCTGTGAGGTGACAATACTAACCACCATATCACTGTGCTCCTGTGCTATAAATAACGAAACATGGACTCAAATTTCTCAGTTCGCTGACTACAGTCCCTGCAATAGGTCATCAGCTAACACAGCGGTTCCCAAAGTGTGCTCCGCGGCTCCCAGGGGTGCCACAGCCAGGAGGAGAAAAAACCCAAAACATACCAATCCGGCGGCACCCAGGACCCAGCATCCTCCTCCCTTCTCGCTTCTCACTGAATGTGGGGCTTTACGTCATCAGGCCTGACATTCAGTGACAAGCGGCGGGATAGAGGATGCTGGGTCCCAGGCACCGCCGAATTGGTAAGAGAGAGGAAAAGACAGAAGAAATAGAAGAAAGATGGTCAAGTATGGTAAGTAAAGAAACGGAGGGGAATGGTGATAGGAAACAGCAATGGAGGGGCAAAAGAATGATGGAGGGGGCAGAGCGAGGATGCAGAGGGGGTAGAGTGTGTGGATGTAGAGGGGGCAGAGTGAGTGAATGCAGAGGGACAAAGTGAGTGGATGTAGAGGGGCACAGAGTGTGGGGATGCAGGGGGCACAGAGTGTGTTGAGATGTAGGAGGGCACAGAGTGTATGGAGATGAAGGAGGGCACAGAGTGTGTGGAGATGAAGGAGGGCACAGAGTGTGTTGAGATGTAGGAGGGAACAGAGTTTATGGAGATGAAGGAGGGCACAGAGTGTGTGGAGATGAAGGAGGGCACAGAGTGTGTGGAGATGAAGGAGGGCACAGAGTGTGTGGAGATGAAGGAGGGCACAGAGTGTGTGGGGATGAAGGAGGGCACAGAGTGTGTGGAGATGAAGGAGGGCACAGAGTGTGTGGAGATGAAGAGGGCACAGAGTGTGTGGAGATGAAGGAGGGCACAGAGTGTGTGGGGATGAAGGAGGGCACAGAGTGTGTGGAGATGAAGGAGGGCACAGAGTGTGTGGAGATGAAGAGGGCACAGAGTGTGTGGAGATGAAGGAGGGCACAGAGTGTGTGAAGATGAAGGAGGGCACAGTGTGTGGAGATGAAGGAGGGCACAGAGTGTGTGGAGATGAAGGAGGGCACAGAGTGTGTTAGCTGTAAATTATTCTTTGACAGAAATATAATCGAAAAAAATATGGAAAAATATTATTTTCCCTTGGATCTATGTGTATTATTTTTGCATACAACTAAATAAGTATTTAGGTCAGGACAGAAATACTTATTTAGTTGTATGCAAAAATAATACACATAGATCCAAGGGAAAATAATATTTTTCCATATTTTTTACGTTTTTTTGACCCCACTTTTTATAAAAAGGGACTGCTCTGTAATTATTTTGGAGGGGTGCCTTGAAAAAATTATGAAGACTCTAAGGCTGCAGTGAACTGCAAAAGTTTGGGAACCACTGAGCTAAGAAATAGTTACAGCTATTTAAATGTTTTTGTTGTCAAATGATTTTCAGATTATGACAGTAATTACCATTTACAAGGATGTAGCATGGAGTTAGCTTTGACAATGCAGAAATTTTTAAAGTGGACCTGTCATATACTCACAGCGGAGGCGGCCATATTGCAGGCTTGACTGATTGTCATGAGAATGCCTGCGACCTGTGTACTCAGAAGAAACCAATTCATCATCAATATCATTCCTCCCAACACGACCCAACGTCTGTCCCAGGCAGCGGGACTGGGAGTGATGGCAGGTCGCAAAGGGGGTGTGGTCACGTTATGATGGTTGCATGGGGGCGTGGCCACATAACCTCGGTTGTGCTTGTGCTATAAAGTATACCTAGTATAAAGTATTAAAATATGTCTCACTCCAACAACTCCCCCCAACGGGACAGGACACTAAAATCGGGACAGTCCTGCTGAAATCAGGACAGTTGGGAGGAATGCAACATCAGTCTAATGGCGCCTCAATAATGTAATTGGTTCTTAATAAATCGATAGACTGCAATACATGTACAGCGCACAAAATGGACTCCTCCATTGTTTATAGGCGACAAATCCATTGTCAAATATAGAAGAAAAACCAAAAATTGCCCCTTAACAACAACTTATTAGAAGCCTATTAACACATACTCTCATTTTCAGCATTCATTAGGCCTTTTTAGTTGTAACTCGCTAACAGTACAACTGAGAATGAGAGATGATGAAATGGAAATGGATAAGTTCTGGCAAACAGCAAAGTTTGAGATCTTAATAAAACTGTATTTTTGTGTAAGTGCTCAGATTTTGCAGATTATGCAGCTGTGATAAAATAATGTTCTGCAGTTGGCTTAATACTGCCGAAGGCTGGCTCCGGGGTCTGTGTGCGCCCCTCCTGCTAATTGATACCAATCACGATGAGGAACATAAAAAAAAGTAGGCCAGATCTTTACACAAAAGACGTCCATAGTAGAACCAGCTAAAGAGCGATGTGCTTTATACAAATGAGTTTTATTTGCATAAACAATGGTTATTTTTCACACCTGCTCATTTTTCTTACCAAATATAAAACTTTTAGCAGACAGAGCACCTGACTATCGGCAGAGACAACAGTGAATGTCGGAAAATTGGAAGTTCCAGCCTACGTCTCCTGTTGTCTTCTCGCTCTGTTAACAGCATGTTGCAAAGCAAACTTTTCTGTCTTTATCCAGTGCAAGATTTAGTATCACCTATGAGGTCTACAAATTGTATCCTCCAGATGACTTTCTTATACAGTGGAAACAGTAACTACAAGTTACTTGACTAAAGCAGAAAATATAACATACAACTAAGAACCAAATCAGTTGTATCCAGCATAAATCCAGTGACAGTTTACATTTTACAATTCACTTGAGTATTGAATATTCAAAAAAAATGCGTTTGCCAACTTTAATTTAATGATAAATAAGACAACTTTGTATGAATGTTCACTGGCTTGCTTCCTTCATCCAATTTTTAGTATAGAAGCGTATGTATCCTTCTGAAATACAGTTGAGGTCAGGGTCCGTGCAGAGCAGAGTCAGGGACTCAGGGAAAGGGGCGTAGCGGGAGACCTGGTATTAACAAACCTGTGACTGAATCACTGATAAATAACTTCTGGTATGAATTTATTTAAAGGAAATAGCGCAGGGTGCTTATTTATATAGTTGCAGAAGCACTTATGTTTGATATTGTGTATATGTTGAGATAGGAAATCGTTATTTCTGAGACCAGGGTAGAAATTCGTTTTTCTGTTTAATCTTTCTAAATCAAATGCCTTTTCTGATGTATATATCTGATACAATGAGTCTTTGTTTACAAAGCCGTTTGTGTATTGTGATGTAAGGAAATGACTTGTTTTGAGGTTTGTACTTTTGCTTTGGGAGTGTGCATTCGGCGACTGTCTGAAGTATTCATGCCAGTTAGACCTGTTGTCTTGCTAGTGGGTATCCTGCCTCTGAAATAAGATGCAGGATATCACAGCAAGGTTTTTAAGAATTTCATAGTTAAGTGTAAATATTATTTGCTTTGCAATGCATGTAAATCCATGTTTGTGTAAACAGGTTATATCCTGATGCTATAAATAGACTGAGTCTAAACTGTATAAAAGGCACTAGCTTGTATTGGAAACTTGTTCTTCTGATTTTCATCTGACCTGATCACTGGTACCTCCAACCAATGTGAGAGCAAATAAACATCTTGCTTCAAAGACTTTCTTAAAAACATCTTCAAAATTACTGTATTCCTGTGACCTGCAGATTAGACTCTAAATCTAATCTGTTCTCCATCTCTCTATGAGGTTTGGACTCAACTTTTCCAGTACCACCACTCTACCTGCTACCCATGCAGCCCTGGTCAGTGTGATAGGCCAGGGGGATCCATCCACAGCTTCCCTGATCCATAGTAAGAGGTCAGGAGTACCAGCCCAGGTACACCAGCAACGAGATACGCTAGCAGCGTAAATTACCCAGAAGAAACCCGGTTCTGGATGCTGGAAAGGAGTCCAGTGGTGGCAGCCTTTGTAAGCCCCTCCTATTGCGGCAAGAGGGCATGTTTGGGATAACAAAAGTGAACAGTGGCAAAGTAAGCCCAGCCGGTTCCCAGCAACAACAGACAGGGTTGCATAGGCAGTCCATCCTGTCACAAGACCCCATTATCTTCTGACCCCTTGTGACCTTAGCACCTCCTGCATTTTCACCCTTGGTAAAGGTTATTTACAAGGTTGCAAAAATGTACCCCTGTTGCATCAATGCCGTTTTGTGTTGTCAAGTACCTATTATTACACAGAAGTTCCTGTTTGTCATGGAAAGCGTTGGGATGTTCACTGCTGATCGGAGGAGTCAAGTTGTTACAGGTGGTCCTTGCTGGATGTGAGCAAAGTGCATTCCACCACTCCATATTCTGTCCACATACAAAAACAAAATCTTGTGTTGTGGGATGAGACATTTAAAGGATCCTCAGGGGTGGAGAGAGAGGACATCAGGAGCGGGGGGAGGGAGCACACAGCCTTTTTTCTCCGCAAAAAGATTTTCTTTCTTGTGGGTGGTCTGGAGCAACGTCATTCTTCACTGTCTGTACCTTGGTTCTTTTTGTACACAAATCCCAATGTAATAAAGATATTTAAGTGACTCATAATAAAGACAGTTCTATTGTGTCCTCCAGTGACTTCATCACAACATAAAAGGCTTAAACAAGCAGCATTTTAGGAGAATAAAAGGCGAAACAATGTAACTAATTAAGAATTTGTCCTAAAGCAGTCAGCAATCACAAGTGTTCTCATGTGAGCAAATACTGTATGCAAATAGAGTTATTGAATAGGAGTTTTTTCAAATTGAGAAAAAAGAAGATAAAGTGTATGTGAAACAGCATTAAGTCGCCCCACAAACTTATATGTGTATGTTGGTTATAATGTTCAGATAAGAACTATGGTGCTAGATCTGGATGTCAGCGGTGCAGCAAACAACACTTTATACCTGATTCATCAAGACACGTATTGTGAGCGCAACCCGCATTCAGTATTATACACACGTATTTAGGCTTCGTGTCTTCCCCCCCGAATTCAGCAAGGCATGGATCTCAAGATGCTTTTGAAATCGGGGATAGGTCTGCTGTGCTCTACTACAACGGACGCAGCAGGATGGGATCAATACCGATGTGGATTATAAATTTGCAAAAGAACTCACTGGAAAATATAAACAAATTTTGCATTATTGTTACCTGATAATAATAAGAGCATTAATGTTAAACAGAAAAATAAAATATGTTTTTTGCTATATTTTCCCCATGAAATACATTTATTAGGATGATCCTAATGTCTACTGAACATAAAATACATTTTTGCAGTTGATCCTGATTGCAAACACATGTTATAGCATGTATATGAGACAGTCATCACTACTGACTGCAGAATTTTTTTTTTCCATGCACTAACTAGTGAGGTGCGTACATGTGATTTTAACTGTAATTCAGTGATGCTTGAAGCATAGATGTGAGTGTAGGGACTATAAAAATGTGAGGACCCTTGATGTTGGGTTGCTAGCTTAAATTTTATTTTATCTTTATTAAACTATGAACCCATTCCTCATCTTTATATCATGCTACAGTGGATGTATTCAGATGTGTACTAGCATTCATTTTTTTTTGCATTCATTTATTGCATTTAAATTGTTATGTCTATTTGCAAACACAGCTATTGATGGTCAAAGCATTACAGAAACGTTTAAAACACCGCTAAGTGACCCGTTGTTTCATTTTTAATTAACAACGTACCTACTTGTAACCACTTTAATATCGTCTACAAATTGAAAACATTTGTGTAGAAATATAATGAATACGAACCTGGGGACTTGTAAAATATAATTGTGTTAAGCCACGTGTTTTGTATACCTAGTTTATTAGCTGGTAATACAAAATAGATTTGCTAAGAGGGCGACCCAGCTTACAAGACATGGCGACCCCTTGGATTAAGAGGCAGGCACAAAACATTACCAAGATGAAGTAAAACATAGCAAATGCAAAGAAACATGTTGTGAAACATATCGTAATCTGGACGTGAGGAATTATTTTATCTTATTGTGTTATTAATTCATCGTGCCGATGGATCACCGCAGTTATTTATATATATTGTAGAGATGCTACTGTAGCACTTTGCTAACATTTTATTAGTCAGGCTGTCAGGATTTTACATTTTTCATGAGAATTCTTCATGCTGTGACTCTGTGGAATTGCTGAGAGCTTTTCTGCAACCTCGTTCCCTCAATACCTTGTCTCATCTCAGCCTAGGAGCACTTGGCAAGTGATACAACAAACTTTCAATTAACTCCTTCCCTTCAATGCTGGATCTTTATGATTCTCCCACAGTTCTCAGTTCTCTGAAATATTGGTCCAGCCAAACCCGTGGATACATGGAGCTTTCTGCGCGATTTGCGGAGAAAGTCCGAGGACGGTGTTTTTTTCTCTTGCTGTTTTTTTGCTGCAAATTTTACCTCTTTGACACTAAAATGTGGGTGTTTTAAAGAACTAGACTTTCCAAGCACAAAGCTCTGAAGTGGAAATGAGAGATTTGAAAAACCTGGTTTTGCGTTCAGCTTCCAAAATTTTGCATAATTGACTGGCAGAATTTGGGCTTAAATATTCCCTGTCATACCCTCAACCACACAGCAGAATGGATTGATCATTGTTGTTAACCAGGCGTCATTGATTATTATTACCATTTATTTATATAGCACCACTAATTCTGCAGCGCTGTACAGAGAACTCACTCACATCAGTCCCAGCCCCATTGGGGATTACAGTCTAAATTTACTAACACACATACACAGACAGAGAGGGCGAGACTAGGGTCAATTTTTTAGCAGACAATTAACTAGGGATGAGCGCACTCGGATTTATGAAATCCGAGCCCACCCGAACGTTGCGGATCCGAGTCGGATCCGAGACAGATCCGGGTATTGGCGCCAAATTCAAAAGTGAAACTGAGGCTCTGACTCATAATCCCGTTGTCGGATCTCGCGATACTCGGATCCTATAAATTCCCCGCTAGTCGCCGCCATCTTCACTCGGGCATTGATCAGGGTAGAGGGAGGGTGTGTTAGGTGGTCCTCTGTGCTGTTTAGTTCTGTGCTGTTTAGTTCTGTGCTGTTTAGTTCTGTGCTGTTTAGTTCTGTGCTGTTTAGTTCTGTGCTGTGCTGTGCTGTGCTGTGCTGTGCTGTGCTGTGCTGTGTTCTGCAGTATCAGTCCAGTGGTGCTGTGTGCTGTGCTCTGTCCTTCTGAGGTCAGTGGTGCTGCTGGGTCCTGTGCTGTGTCCTGTTCAGTCCAGTGGTGCTGTGTCCTGTGCTCTGTGCTTCTAAGGGCATAGTTATTTCCCCATTATTCCCAAGTTTTTAAAAAATAAAAAAAAAGTAAAAAAAAATAAAAAATTAGAAATTAAAAAAAATATATATAATTATAACCAAATGTGCAAAACCAATCCAGCAGTATAAGTCCATTGGTACTGCAATATTACCAAGTTCACACATTCTGCAGTATCAGTCCAGTGGTGCTGTGTCCTGTGCTCTGTCCTGCTGAGTTCCGTAGTGCTGCTGGGTCCTGTGCCGTGTCCTGTTCAGTCCAGTGGTGCTGTGTCCTGTGCTCTGTGCTTCTAAGGGCATAGTTTTTTCCCCACTATTCCCAAGTTTTTTAAAAATTAAAAAAAAGTAAAAAAAAATAAAAAATTTAAAAAAAAAAAAAATATATAATAATTATAACCAAATTTGCAAAACCAATCCAGCAGTATAAGTCCATTGCTACTGCAATATTACCAAGTTCACACATTCTGCAGTATCTTGTGCTACATATAATGGAGACCAAAAATTTGGAGGATAAAGTAGGGAAAGATCAAGACCCACTTCCTCCTAATGCTGAAGCTGCTGCCACTAGTCATGACATAGACGATGAAATGCCATCAACGTCGTCTTCCAAGCCCGATGCCCAATCTCGTAGTACCGGGCATGTAAAATCCAAAAAGCCCAAGTTAAGAAAAAGTAGCAAAAAGAGAAACTTTAAATCATCTGAGGAGAAACGTAAAGTTGCCAATATGCCATTTACGACACGGAGTGGCAAGGAACGGCTTAGGCCCTGGCCCGTGTTCATGACTAGTGGTTCAGCTTCACCCACGGATCTTAGCCCTCCACCTCCTCCCCCCCCTACAAAAAATTGAAGAGAGTTATGCTGTCAGCAACAAAACAGCAAACAACTCTGCCTTCTAAAGAGAAATTATCACAAATCCCCAAGGCGAGTCCAAGGGTGTTGGTGGTTGTCAAGCCTGACCTTCCCATCACTGTACGGGAAGAGGTGGCTCGGGAGGAGGCTATTGATGATGTAGCTGGCGCTGTGGAGGAACTTGATGATGAGGATGGTGATGTGGTTATTGTAAATGAGGCACCAGGGGGGGAAACAGCTGATGTCCATGGGATGAAAAAGCCCATCGTCATGCCTGGTCAGAAGACCAAAAAATGCACCTCTTCGGTCTGGAGTTATTTTTATCCAAATCCAGACAACCAATGTATGGGCATATGTAGCTTATGTAAAGCTCAAATAAGCAGGGGTAAGGATCTTGCCCACCTAGGAACATCCTCCCTTATACGTCACCTGAATAACCTTCATAGTTCAGTGGTTAGTTCAGAAACTGGGGCTAGGACCCTCATCGGTACAGGGACACCTAAATCCCGTGGTCCAGTTGGATACACACCAGCAACACCCTCCTCGTCAACTTCCTCCACAATCTCCATCAAATTCAGTCCTGCAGCCCAAGTCAGCAGCCAGACTGAGTCCTCCTCAATACGGGATTCATCCGAGGAATCCTGCAGCGGTACGCCTACTACTGCCACTGCTGCTGTTGCTGCTGTTAGTCGGTCATCTTCCCAGAGGGGAAGTCGTAAGACCGCTAAGTCTTTCACAAAACAATTGACCGTCCAACAGTCGTTTGCCATGACCACAAAATACGATAGTAGTCACCCTATTGCAAAGCGTATAACTGCGGCTGTAACTGCAATGTTGGTGTTAGACGTGCGCCCGGTGTCCGCCATCAGTGGAGTGGGATTTAGAGGGTTGATGGAGGTATTGTGTCCCCGGTACCAAATCCCCTCGAGATTCCACTTCACTAGGCAGGCGATACCAAAAATGTACAGAGAAGTACAATCAAGTGTCCTCAGTGCTCTTAAAAATGCGGTTGTACCCACTGTCCACTTAACCACGGACATGTGGACAAGTGGTTCTGGGCAAACGAAGGACTATATGACTGTGACAGCCCACTGGGTAGATGCATCCCCTTCCGCAGCAACAGCAACAGCTGCATCAGTAGCAGCATCTACAAAATGGCTGCTCATGCAAAGGCAGGCAACATTGTGCATTACAGGCTTTAATAAGAGGCACAACGCTGACAACATATTAGAGAAAATGAGGGAAATTATCTCTCAGTGGCTTACCCCACTTAGACTCTCATGGGGATTTGTGGTGTCAGACAATGCCAGTAACATTGTGCGGGCATTAAATATGGGCAATTTCCAGCACGTCCCATGTTTTGCCCACACCATTAATTTGGTGGTGCAGCATTACCTAGAGTGACAGGGGTGTGCAGGAGATGCTTGCGGTGGCGCGCAAAATTGCTGGACACTTTCGGCATTCAGCCAGTGCCTACCGCAGACTAGAGGCACATCAAAAAAGCATGAACCTGCCCTGCCATCACCTCAAACAAGAGGTTGTGATGCGCTGGAACTCCACCCTCTATATGCTGCAGAGGATGGAGGAGCAGCAAAAGGCCATTCAGGCCTACACAGCCACCTACGACATAGGCAAAGGAGTGGGGATGCGCCTCAGTCAAGCGCAGTGGAGACTGATTTCCGTGTTGTGCAAGGTTCTGCAGCCATTTGAACTTGCCACACGAGAAGTCAGTTCCGACACTGCCAGCTTGAGTCAGGTCATTCCCCTGATCAGGCTGTTGCAGAAGCAGCTGGAGAAAGTGAGGGAGGAGCTGGTAAGCCATTGCGATTACACCAAGCATGTAGCTCTTGTGGATGTAGCCCTTCGTACGCTTTGCCAGGATCCGAGGGTGGTCACTCTTTTAAAGTCAGAGGAATACATTCTGGCCACCGTGCTCGATCCTCGGTTTAAAGCGTATGTTGTGTCTCTGTTTCCGGCGGACACAAGTCTACAGCGGTGCAAAGACCTGCTGGTCAGGAGATTGTCCTCTGAAGAGGACCGTGACATGCCAACAGCTCCACCCTCATTTTCTTCCACATCTATGGCTGCGAGGAAAAAGCTCAGTTTTCCCAAAAGAGGCACTGGCGGGGATGCTGATAACATCTGGTCCGGACTGAAGGACCTGCCAACCATTGCAGACATGTCTACTCTCGCTGCATTGGATGCTGTCACAATAGAAAAAATTGTGGATGATTACTTTGCTGACACCATCCAAGTAGACATGTCAGACAGTCCATATTGTTACTGGCAGGAAAAAAAGGCAGTTTGGAAGCCCCTGTACAAACTGGCTCTATTTTACCTGAGTTGTCCCCCCTCCAGTGTGTACTCGGAAAGAGTTTTTAGTGCAGCGGGGAACCTGGTCAGTGAGCGGCGAAGGAGGTTGCTTCCTCATAACGTTGAAAAAATGATGTTTATAAAAATGAATAATCAATTCCTCAATGAAGTACAGCACTGCCCTCCAGATACTACAGAGGGACCTGTGGTTGTGGAGTCCAGCGGGGACGAATTGATAATGTGTGATGAGGAGGAAGTACACACTGTAGGGGGAGAGGAATCAGAGGTTGAGGATGAGGACGACATCTTGCCTCAGTAGAGCCTGTTTAGTCTGTACAGGGAGAGATGAATAGCTTTTTTGGTGTGGGGGCCCAAACAAACCAATCATTTCAGCCAAAGTTGTTTGGTAGGCCCTGTCGCTGAAATGATTGGTTTGTTAAAGTGTGCATGTCCTATTTCAACAACATAAGGGTGGGTGTGAGGGCCCAAGGACAATTCCATCTTGGAACTTTTTTTTTGGCATTATATGACCAATCAACAGTCGTTTGCCATGTTCAAAAAGTAAAACCAAATGTAAAAAAATTCAAGAAATTAAACCAAAAGTAAAATGCCGTGTCATAATTTAAAACAAGAGGTATTGACGTGCTCTAAAACTACTGTATTGTTGTTTATATTTTATAAACACTACACTTGAAAGCTTGAGTCTTTCAATAGAAAAGTAACTGTCCATTGCATGAATATTTGCAACAGGGACAATTTTAGGGTTAAGAAAGTCAACTAATAACACTTCGACGCTGTCTGTCTTTATAAACACTACACTTGGAAGTTGGAGGAGGTATTGTGGCCCCGGCACCAAATTTACTACCGGGGCCACTCCACTGTGCAGTCCATATTTAGGTGTATCAGATATTAAACAACGGTGACAGTTGATGCCCAATTTTTTAATTATATTGTGGCCTCGGTACCAAATTGTGTACCGGGGCCACCACACTACGCAGTCCAGATACTTGTTTGGTGGAATTCAGACCAGTTGAGGGTTTTATTATTATATTGTGGGGACCACTCTATCTATACCACACTACAACTCTATACCACTCTATTTCATACTTTAATTCTATTTCATACTTTAATTCTATTTCATACTTTAATTCTATTTCATACTTTAATTCTATTTCATACTTTAATTCTATTTCATACTTTAATTCTATTACTAATTAATTACCATAAAGAGGAACAAAATAAACCAATTTTACCAAAAGTATAATATGACTTAGACTTACAAACACTACACTTGAAAGATCGTGCCTTTAAATGAAAAAGTCAGTCTTCATTGCACGACTATGTGCAACAGGGACAGTTTTTTGGGTTTACAAAGTCAAACAATAACACTTTGACCCTGTCTGTCTGGGATCTCAATGACGAATTGTCTGTACCATGTTTGGAGGAGGTATTGTGGCCCCGGTATCAAATTGGGTACCGGGGCCACCCCACTATGCAGTCCAGATACTTGTTTGGTGGAATTCAGACACGTGGAGGGTTTTTTAATTATATTGTGGCCTCGGTACCAAATTGTGTACCGGGGCCACCACACTACGCAGTCAAGATAGATAGATGCGTATTGCGTATCATAGATAAAGTACATTCAGTGGTGTGGGGCAAATTGAAAAATATTCAAAATGCACTGACATTATCAAAAACAAGAGGTTGTCACACGCTAAAACTCCAACATGTATATGATGGAGAGGATGGAGGAGCAGCCGTATGTGTAGTGTAATGCAGATCTGTTGAAGGTTTTTTATATATTTTATTGTGGTGCCCAGTGCCCACTCCTCTACGCAGTCCAGGTACAATTATTGGTGCGAATCATAAAAGTTCAGGGTTTTTAATATATTGTGGTGACCCACTCCTCTACGCAGTCCAGGTACAATTATTGGTGCGATTCATAAAAGTTCAGGGTTTTTAAGATATTGTGGTGACCCACTCCTCTACGCAGTCCAGGTACAATTATTGGTGCGAATCATAAAAGTTCAGGGTTTTTAATATATTGTGGTGACCCACTCCTCTACGCAGTCCAGGTACAATTATTGGTGCGAATCATAAAAGTTCAGGGTTTTTAAGATATTGTGGTGACCCACTCCTCTACGCAGTCCAGGTTCAATTATTGGTGCGAATCATAAAAGTTCAGGGTTTTTAATATATTGTGGTGACCCACTCCTCTACGCAGTCCAGGTACAATTATTGGTGCGAATCATAAAAGTTCAGGGTTTTTAAGATATTGTGGTGACCCACTCTTCTACGCAGTCCAGGTACAATTATTGGTGCGAATCATAAAAGTTCAGGGTTTTTAATATATTGTGGTGACCCACTCCTCTACGCAGTCCAGGTACAATTATTGGTGCGATTCATAAAAGTTCAGGGTTTTTAATTTATATTGTGGTGACCCACTCCTCTACGCAGTCCAGGTACAATTATTGGTGCGAATCATAAAAGTTCAGGGTTTTTAATATATTGTGGTGACCCACTCCTCTACGCAGTCCAGGTACAATTATTGGTGCGATTCATAAAAGTTCAGGGTTTTTAATTTATATTGTGGTGACCCACTCCTCTACGCAGTCCAGGTACAATTATTGGTGCGAATCATAAAAGTTCAGGGTTTTTAATATATTGTGGTGACCCACTCCTCTACGCAGTCCAGGTACAATTATTGGTGCGATTCATAAAAGTTCAGGGTTTTTAATTTATATTGTGGTGACCCACTCCTCTACGCAGTCCAGGTACAATTATTGGTGCGAATCATAAAAGTTCAGGGTTTTTAATTTATATTGTGGTGACCCACTCCTCTACGCAGTCCAGGTACAATTATTGGTGCGATTCATAAAAGTTCAGGGTTTTTAATTTATATTGTGGTGACCCACTCCTCTACGCAGTCCAGGTACAATTATTGGTGCGAATCATAAAAGTTCAGGGTTTTTAATATATTGTGGTGACCCACTCCTCTACGCAGTCCAGGTACATTTATTGGTGCGATTCATAAAAGTTCGGGGTTTTTAAGATATTGTGGTGACCCACTCCTCTACGCAGTCCAGGTACATTTATTGGTGCGAATCATAAAAGTTCAGGGTTTTTAATATATATTGTGGTGACCCACTCCTCTACGCAGTCCAGGTACATTTATTGGTGCGAATCATAAAAGTTCAGGGTTTTTAATATATATTGTGGTGACCCACTCCTCTACGCAGTCCAGAAAGATACCTTGTTGCAACATTTTGGACTAATAACTATATTGTGAGGTGTTCAGAATACACTGTAAATTAGTGGAAATGCTTGTTATTGAATGTTATTGAGGTTAATAATAGCCTAGGAGTGAAAATAAGCCCAAAAACTTGATTTTTAAACTTTTTATGTTTTTTTCAAAAAAAATCCGAAGCCAATACCTTAAATCCGAACCGAGACCTTTCGTCAAGTGTTTTGCGAGACAAATCCGAACCTCAAAAATAACGAAAATCCGGATCCAAAACACAAAACACGAGACCTCAAAAGTCGCCGGTGCACATCCCTACAATTAACCTACCAGTATGTTTTTGGAGTGTGGGAGGAAACCGGAGCCCCCGGAGGAAACCCACGCAAACACGGGGAGAACATACAAACTCCTTACAAATAAGGCCATGGTCGGGAATTGAACTCATGACCCCGGTGCTGTAAGGCAGAAATGCTAACCACTTAGCCATCGTGCTTCCCATGGTTAGGTCATAATAACCCGGGGAGTTTTAAATTATGTGTACTTCTTTTTTACTTAGTTATGCAACATTGCCAAACCTTGACCCCTCCCCATCCATTTCCCGCTACCATTCAGTCAGCCGGCATCAGTGCAGAGAACTTGATGGGTGCAAACTCCAAAAAAGGTTATTATGTCCCAACCTCAATGTGGGTGTAACAATTTTGTGGCATTTTAGTAGGTGATGTTTTATTTATTCTTTTGAGTAGAAGTTGCAGACGAGCTTTGTTCTACATATGATCTGAGCCGCAATTTGAGAAAATTGTCCCTGACTTTTTTTATGCTGTGATAACTATGGCTGGAATCAACGTAATCACAATATATCGGTGTAATAATAATTCTGTGTCGCAAAAGCATCGTAAATTCATCAAAACCTTGGGTCTTGTCCTCCTAAATGAACACTTGAGCATCCGCAAAGATGTGTTACATTTATCAAGAGAAATGCGGAAAAGAATTAGAGATTTCACTGGAGAATCTTCTGAGGAGCCATCAGCAGAGGTCCCAGGAGTTCCAAAAAGATGTCAAGTGTGTCCCTCTAAGAAAGATGGTAAGACCACTCACACATGCCAAGCGTGTTATCATTTTATATGCCTAGAACACCTGATTTCTTATTGCAGCGATTGTAGTGATTATCTGGGTGAAACTGTTTAGTTGCAAAACTGACTTTGTTTTTGTATTGTTTTAATTTTCAATTTTGTAAACATTTTTTGCAGTTTTTGAGTAGATGAAGATGACTGCTGTGACCTGGCTCAGGGACGCACGCAGGGAAGGGGGGGTTCGGGGGGTCTGGGTATCCAGAAACCCCTCCCCTCCGCTAAAAAAGTGCCCTACATAGCGGTACTGTACTATACAGGAGCCGCGGCACTGTCAAAGAAGCGTCCGTGGCGGTGCCGTATTGTATACAGCACCGCCGTGGACGCTTCTGTGACAGCGCCGCGGCTGCTGTATAGTACAGTGCTGCCGAAACGGAGCTGCTGCGCATGCGCGGGCGAAGGGGAAACCCCCCCTTAAAAATCCTCTGTGCGCTCCTGTGGCTCTGGACGTATCTATGTTCTAGATTTAAGCTTGCATGTATCTTAAAATATGTGTAGCTCAAAATACAGATGAGGAAATAAGTGTGCAAATGTATATTTGAGCATATGCAAACAGGTATTTATTATGTTCATCTCTAACTCACCCCTTATGGGAGCATCAGAACCTCTGCTGGAGATAGAGAGAGAAGCTCTGGTGTTTGAGGGGTTAAAGCAGCGGAAATTGCTGCAGACTTGGCTCTAACTTACACTTAGAGTTGACACCATTTAAACTCAACTTAATGGAAAAAATATCAAGCATTAAATTAAAAATGTTCTAATGTAAGATGGGACTTCTATCTCATAACTATCAGACTTCTCTTATAATGAATTTTTGACCAGTGCAAAAAAAAATGAGAATGCAGTCCTGCATATAATTAACAGACCTTAAATATTTCCAGGGGGAATGGGTGATCATGAAACACAAGACATTAAAAAAGTTATGTGTTGCCTAAAATTATTATTTAGCTGTCTACCTATATTAAAAATAAAACCAATTTATTTAGATTTTATCTACTGCATATTCTTGCGCCTTGAAAAAGGGTATTACTGGGATAAAATGAAAAGACAAACAGCCTGGTCAGCACCTAGATACATATTATTGTGAATTTATTTATGGGTTATATGATTTGACTTTGGATATTCAATAGTAAACTGCATTTTAATATGTGAGCAAGAAATCCTCTTGTTGTTTTATTTCTGGGACTATCAATTATCTTTATTTTTAGGCTTTATAGAAAATGTGGTAGTGGGAAAGTGACAGACTACAAGAGTGGTTCCATCATGACATAGAATTAGAAACATAAAAACATAGAATTTGTCGGCAGACAAGAACCGCTTGGCCCATTTAGTCTGCCCATTTTTAACCTATGGTAACCTCAAACCTTATTTGATCCTTAGATCTTTGTAAGGATATCCTTATGTCTATCCCAAGCATGTTTAAATTGCTCTACTGTATTAGCCTCTACCACCTCTGATAGGAGGCTATTCCACTTATCCACTACCCTTTCTGTGATGTAATTTTCCTCACATTTCCTCTGAACCTACTTCCCCCCAGTGTCAGTGCATGTCCTCGAGTTCTAATACTTCTCTTCCCTCCAGTGTCAGTACATGTCCTTGTGTTCTAATACTTCTCTTCCCCCCAGTGTCAGTGCATGTCCTTGTGTTCTAATACTTCTCTTCCCCCCCAGTGTCAGTACATGTCCTCGTGTTCTAATACTTCTTTTCCCTCCAGTGTCAGTGCATGTCCTCGTGTTCTAATACTTCTCTTCCCTCCAGTGTCAGTACATATCCTCGTGTTCTAATACTTCTCTTCCCCCCAGTGTCAGTGCATGTCCTCGTGTTCTAATACTTCTCTTCCCCCCAGTTTCAGTACATGTCCTCGTGTCCTAATACTTCTCTTTCCCCCAGTGTCAGTGCATGTCCTCGTGTTCTAATACTTCTCTTCCCTCCAGTGTCAGTACATGTCCTCGTGTTCTAATACTTCTCTTCCCCCCAGTGTCAGTGCATGTCCTCGTGTTCTAATACTTCTCTTCCCCCCAGTGTCAGTACATGTCCTTGTGTTCTAATACTTCTCTTCCCCCCCAGTGTCAGTGCATGTCCTTGTGTTCTAATACTTCTCTTCCCCCCCAGTGTCAGTGCATGTCCTCGTGTTCTAATACTTCTCTTCCCCCCAGTGTCAGTGCATGTCCTCGTGTTCTAATACTTCTCTTCCCCCCAGTGTCACTACATGTCCTTGTGTTCTAATACTTCTCTTCCCTCCGGTGTCAGTACATGTCCTTGTGTTCTAATACTTCTCTTCCCCCCCAGTGTCAGTGCATGTCCTTGTGTTCTAATACTTCTCTTCCCCCCCAGTGTCAGTGCATGTCCTCGTGTTCTAATACTTCTCTTCCCTCCAGTGTCAGTACATGTCCTCG
The DNA here is from genome assembly GCF_038048845.1 of Mixophyes fleayi. Lineage (NCBI taxonomy): Eukaryota > Metazoa > Chordata > Amphibia > Anura > Limnodynastidae > Mixophyes > Mixophyes fleayi. Next base: position 369,047,802 of record NC_134403.1, read on the forward strand.
TGTTCTAATACTTCTCTTCCCCCCAGTGTCAGTGCATGTCCTTGTGTTCTAATACTTCTCTTCCCTCCAGTGTCAGTGCATGTCCTCGTGTTCTAATACTTCTCTTCCCCCCAGTTTCAGTACATGTCCTCGTGTCCTAATACTTCTCTTTCCCCCAGTGTCAGTACATGTCCTCGTGTTCTAATACTTCTCTTCCCTCCGGTGTCAGTGCATGTCCTCATGTTCTAATACTTCTCTTCCCCCCAGTGTCAGTGCATGTCCTCGTGTTCTAATACTTCTCTTCCCCCCAGTGTCACTACATGTCCTCGTGTTCTAATACTTCTCTTCCCTCCGGTGTCAGTACATGTCCTTGTGTTCTAATACTTCTCTTCCCTCCAGTGTCAGTACATGTCCTCGTGTTCTAATACTTCTCTTCCCCCCCAGTGTCAGTGCATGTCCTCGTGTTCTAATACTTCTCTTCCCTCCAGTGTCAGTGCATGTCCTCGTGTTCTAATACTTCTCTTCCCCCCAGTTTCAGTACATGTCCTCGTGTCCTAATACTTCTCTTTCCCCCAGTGTCAGTACATGTCCTCGTGTTCTAATACTTCTCTTCCCCCCAGTGTCAGTACATGTCCTCGTGTTTTAATATTTCTCTTCCCTCCAGTGTCAGTGCATGTCCTCGTGTTCTAATACTTCTCTTCCCTCCAGTGTCAGTACATGTCCTCGTGTTCTAATACTTCTCTTCCCCCCAGTGTCAGTACATGTCCTTGTGTTCTAATACTTCTCTTCCCCCCCAGTGTCAGTGCATGTCCTTGTGTTCTAATACTTCTCTTCCCCCCCAGTGTCAGTGCATGTCCTCGTGTTCTAATACTTCTCTTCCCTCCAGTGTCAGTACATGTCCTCGTGTTCTAATACTTCTCTTCCCCCCAGTGTCAGTGCATGTCCTTGTGTTCTAATACTTCTCTTCCCCCAGTGTCATTGCATGTCCTCGTGTTCTAATACTTCTCTTCCCCCCAGTTTCAGTGCATGTCCTTGTGTTCTAATACTTCTCTTCCCCCCCAGTGTCAGTGCATGTCCTTGTGTTCTAATACTTCTCTTCCTCCAGTGTCAGTTTGAATCGGTGATCATGACACATTCAGAATTGTTTCTTTAATCCCTGTCTGACCTCAGGTCACTCTCTTGTTAACTTGATTTGATATAATTAACTGCAAATGGTCAATTAATAATAACAAACAAGTGCTTATGTGCTCAAAGTAATTGAGAACCTGGTCAGTGTTTGTCAACAATATTCCCTACAAATTCACTTATTTAATGAGTTAATTAAATCAAATTTGTGTCCAAATTGTGTGAAATCTAGTCATTCATCTGTATTCCATAGTAACTACAGCTTGAAAATATCGTGCTAGTGCTTCGACTACCTGATTATTGTTAGCACAATAATTATTGTGTGTGCTTAGCTTACATCCCAGAAAAAACAAAAGGTTGTGATGAAATTTTCCCTGCTTCCAATGACCCTAACCGCGTCCTGATCCATCCAATCGTGCCCCAAGAAATCAGTCCAGGTCTCAATTTTGCTGAGGCCCTTTTTGGCATCTGGAATAAGAACTGAGGGGTGGATTAAGCCAGAGGGAGATTAAAAGCTGAGGATTCTGTACATAACTATTTGGCCCCACTAAGGGTTAACTAACCAAGGAGGTGGTGATGCCTATGTACAGGTCATGGTGAGGGGAGGATCAAGGGGACAGACTATACAAGAACAAGGAGGAGTCAATTAATTCTCTTGGGATCCAGACGAGCAGCCCTCCCACCCATTTCCGACTGCTGGACCCAGTGTTATCATTGCCCGGGTTGAAGTCTGGCCCAAGACTGTGCGCATGGAGGTGCACGGGTTCTGGGTAACTGGTGCTGGTGTGCTGATCTAACCCCGGAGGTAGGATGGGCCACTTGTTGCGCGGGCTGAGGTATGGTATGGGTGTGCTGGTCTAGCCCCAGAGGTAAAGTTGGGCCACATAGTGTATGGGCCGAGGTATGGTATGGGTGTGCTGGTCTAGCCCCAGAGGTAAAGTTGGGCCACATAGTGCATGGGCCGAGGTATGGTATGGGTGTGCTGGTCTAGCCCCAGAGGTAAAGTTGGGACACATAGTGCATGGGTCAAGATATGGTATGGGTGTGTTTGTCTAGCCCCAGAGGTAAAGATGGGCCACATAGTGCGTGGGCCGAGGTATGGTATGGGTGTGCTGGTCTAGCACCGGAGGTAAATACGGGCCTTATGGTGCGTGGTCCAAGGTATGGTACAGGTGTGCTGGTCTAGCCCTGGAGGTAATATTGTGCCACATAGGCGCGCAGACTAGGTAAGATATTTTTATGCAGGCTGTGGTAATAATACACAGGCCAGGTATGATACAGGTGTGCTGGTCTAGCCCAGCAGGTAATGGGCTGCTTGGTGCGCAAGTCATGGTAATTGTGCACAGGCCAGGATTGGAACGAGTGTGCTGGTCTAGCTCCAGAGGTAATGGGCCACTTGGTGTTCAGGCCGAGGTATGGTATGGGTGTGCTGTTCTAGCCCCTGAGGTATGTGGAACCATCTGGTGCATGGGATCGCTGCCAGAACTGAAGTCCCGAGGCTGGAGCTACTTTTGGAGTGGCAGGAGAACACTGTATAGGCGATAAGAAAGGTTGGTAAAGCGTACATTGATGCTAGTGAGGTGTGGAATCCGTACACTTCAAGAGTCGGCTTAGGTTCGGTGCTCGCTGGCTTGCGGTGTGTTACGATTAGCCTAGAAAAGTTGAGTTCTAGAATTCCTGGGGAACAGTGTCCCAGTTTCAGGACGGTGGTAGTCATTCCAGGAACGACCTTCATGCCGACATCACTCAGTGCGACAAGAAGATTCCGAATGCTGTAATTCCGATATGAAGTTAATATAAATATCATCATCACCGTCATCATCACCATTTATTTATATAGCGCCTCTGTACAGCACTACTAATTCCGCAGCGATGTACAGAGAACTCACTCACATCAGTCCCTGCCCTATTGGGTCTTACAGTCTAAATTCCCTAACACACAGACACACACACAGACTAGGGTCAATTTGATAGCAGCCAATTAACCTACCAGTATAAATTTGGAGTGTGGGAGGAAACCAGAGCACCCGGAGGATGCCCACGCAAACATGGGGAGAACATTCAAATTCCTCACAGATAAGGCCATGGTCGGGAATTAAACTCATGATCCCAGTGCTGTAAGGCAGAAGTGCTAACCACTGAGCCACCGTGCTGCCCCAGATATGTGAAAAACCTGACTCCCAACAATTCCGGCATCAGGATATAGCGACAGTGAGATTTAAGTCACTTGAAAGAGCGAAAGTTACATTCATGCTATTAAGGGGGAAACTCGTTGCAAACTCGTACCTCACCCGTTTAAGGATACACTACAACGGTGCGTTTAGGTAAAATGGCAAATAAATACGGATGTCCCGAGAATGGGTGACTTGTGATGTTACATCCTGGTTAGTATTGATCAGTAACCAATGCTGAGTACTGTTTTCTCCCTCCACCATATCAGTGCAGGGTTCATTTAATAAATAGTTAATTGCAAACAAGTCGGTGTGGTGTCTATTATTACATAGCATAAGTGCTAAGGTTAAGTTAAAGGTTTATGGTTATGTTATCAACCACTAAGCATTTTATTTGAGATTATCACTGAAAGCTCTGGTTATAGCTTTATATTACAGTAACTGTGCTTTCTAGATATTATTACAGACGAGTACAAATAGCATATTTGGTATCACAACATTAATGTAGCTGGAATTTTGAAGCTGGCATGTGCATTATGAGACTTGTAGTTCTGCAGCAACAGAGAGCCAAACATTTCCCAAGCTTACTATGGTGCCATGGATTTCTTAATTTCTGAAACCTGCCATAGCATTTTAAGATACGACCTAGTGTAATACATATTATGGGCCTGATTCATCTTATAAAGGAAGTCCCTTTGCATGATGAATTATGCGTGAAATTGTTCTGCGCATGCACCAGAATGGGACATACGCCAGTGTACGCAATGTCATACAAATCATGTCCAAATGCAAATGACACTTCCAACTGCCTATGACTTGAAGGGCGGAATGGGGGAGGGAAGGGCTGGACGCAGTGTAGGCAATGTACAGTAAGGACATATCGAGGTCAAGCGCTCGCACATTCATCCTATTCAAACTCCTGGCATCTCTCAGTTACATGTTTTTTAGCCATATCACTTGCTCCAGCTACAGGGCAGGGGTACATGCCGAGTGACAGGGATGACTACACATATGAATGCCAGAACATGTGTTTGCATTGTATGTATGTGAAGAGAGGCCCTGCAGCTGCTGTGCCCGTGAAGAGGACGAAGACGGAACACAGAAGCTACTCCAGCGTTCCAGCAGTGTGTATTCCTACTCTTCTCTTGCAGGCCCCGGTGGCAAAGATGTCGGCGCGCCCGCGGCTTTATAAGCTGCTGGGCGCCGCCATCTTTGCAGTTCGCCGACAGAGGAGAAAGAAGAGGGCGCCGTGGGACGCCGGCGGAAGTGGCAGGGAGCCCTTATAAGGGCTGTGAGCTGCCCTGCCATGCGAAGACGCCTCAGAAGGAGCCGGTGTGGTGAGCATCGGCGGGGAGCCTTTGTAAGGGATAAGAGCGCCCCCGCCACGAAGTCTGCAGGAGACAGAGCGCCGAACGGAAGAAGAGGCGCCGGCGGCTGGAGTGTCTGAAAGACCCGAAGATGGCGCGGGAAGCAGAACTTCCTGTGTGGAGCAGGTAAGTATAAAAATACTAATTTAGGTCGGGACATTTCGGGCACTGGGCCTGTGGCACCTTGTTTTACAGGTGTTGGTCGTCAGACAAGGTTTACGGAAGACCCCGGCGAGCGAGGACCTCTAGAGCAGAAGGGATAGAGGGAGTCGTCGTCGTAGACTCGCGTCTGTGAATACAGCCCCGACGAGGGCTGTTCCCGTGGTGCACTCACCTTGTGGAGCTGTCCCTCCTGTATTTCCCCCTTTTCCCTTACAGCAAATGAGTGCACTGCACACGTGGACAGGGGCCCTTTTCCCTTGCTGGCGTTTTGGGCGGTCGGACATCCCCCTCCTCCCAGCGTTATGCATTACGAACATCCTGATTTATGTATTTCATGTAAAAAAAAATATAACATATATTTTTTTTAATGATTAAGGTAATAAGAATTTATCTTATAAAATATTTTTTTTTTTCATGGGTTCTGATGGGACTGTATATTGCACATATGCATTGTGCCTATACTGCAGTGTGTTCTGTCTGTCTGCATACGGCAAGTACCGTATATCCAAAACGTGCTTATACACTGATTTCAATGGAAACAGATGTACATGTGTGCAAGTGTACGTGTTTTCTTTAAGTTGCGTTATAAGATGAATAAGGCCCTATAAGTGAAAGTAAAGACTTACAGGTACGTGTAATGAAATGCTATCTGAGTCTGCATCTGACCCTGCTGTGTTGTCTGTATCGTCTTAATTCATGCCAACTTCTTTGACTGCTATTTATAGCTAAAGAACTGAGAGGTCCCATATCTGACTCTATTGCCTCTCCAGGAATTCTCCTATCATTTTTTGTGAGACAGGGTGAGAGAGAGAACCCTTCTCCTCCAAGCAAAGACAAAACTTTTCCTCTCCAATAATAATGAGAAGGGACCTTAACATCCATAGAGATTCATTAGAAGATGTACATAGGGAATAGCTTCTACGACAGTCCCACTTTTTTTGAACTGGTGGATGGTGTTTGATGCTATTTGATGCTTCTAAGTTTCCAGTTGCCATACTGAGTGTTGAGTTTGTCTTAAGGCAGAGTGTAGTTTGGGGGAGGTAGTCTATTGCAGTATATGGAAATAGCAATGTTTTGGTGAGAGCAGAAGCATTGGAGGATGAGGAATTGGCAAAGGCAATTTTTAGCCTGATAGGCTAATTTAATGTGTTCTTGTTATGCAATTTGATATACACCGATCAGCCATAACATTAACACCACTGACAAGTGATGTGAATAACATTACTTATCTCATTTCAATGGCACCTATGACACATTAAACAGCAAGTGAACGGTCAGCTCTTGAAGTGGATGTGTTGGAAGCAGAAAAAATGATGAAGCGTAAGGATCTGAGTGACTTTGATAAGGACCAAATTCTGATGGTTAGACAACTGGGTCAGAGCATCTCCAATAGGGCAGGTCTTACAGTGGTTAGGACCTACCAAACGTTGTCCAAGGAAGGACAATTTGTGAACTGGCAACAGGGTCGTGGATGCCCAAAGCTCATTGATGCACGTGTGAAGCGAAGGCTAGCCTGTCTGGTCCAATCCCACAGAAGAGCTACGGTAGCACAAATTGCTGCAAAAAATATTGCTGGCTATGATAGAAAGGTGTCAGAACACACAGCGCATTGCAGCTTGTTACGTATGGTGTTGCGCAGTCGCAGGCTGTTTAGAGTACCCATGCTGACTCCTGTCCACCACCGAAATCACTTAAAATGAGCACGTGAGCACCAGAACTGGACCATGGAGCATTGAAAATGGTGGCCTGTTCTGACGAATCACATTTTCTTTTACATCATGTGGATGGCTGGGTGCATGTGCTTCATTTACCTAGGGAAGAAATGGCACCAGGATGCACTATGGGAAGAAGGCTGGTGAAGGCAGTGTGATGCTCTGGGCAATGTTATTTTGGGAAACCTTTGGTCCTGGCATTCATGTGGATCTTTGACACGTACCACCTACCTAAACATTGTTGCAGACCAAGTACACCCATTTATGGCAGCGGTATCCCCTGATGGCAGTGGCCTCTTTCAGCAGGATAATGCACCCTGCCACACTGCATAAATTGTTCAGGAATGGTTTGAGGATCATGAAAAAGAGTTCAAGGTGTTGACTTGGTCTCCAAATTCCCCAGATCTCAATCCGATCCAGCATCTGTGGGATGTGCTGGAAAAACAAGTCCGAGCCATGGAGGCCCCACCTCACAACTTACAGGACTTAAAAGATCTGCTGCTAACATCTTGGTGCCAGATACCACAGGACACCTTCAGAGGTATTGTGGACTCCATGCTTGCTGCTAGTAGCACTGTAAATGCTTTGTTATTCAGTGTGTACATGCTTTAGAATGTCACCACTTCATGATCTCGGGAGAGACACAATACAGGCGATAGATTCAGAGAACTATAGAGAGTGGTTTGGAACCATTTTTCTTTACATTAAACCTTAGTTTAGACACAATTGTGTATTTATTACATTCATACGTAAATAACAATAACAGTCCCTAAACTATTCAGGGTGCTGGACGTCATTTCATGCACCTGCTGTTACCCAGATGCTAAATCTGCAATATAATAATAATAAAGTAAAAATGCTGCCCAATGGTGTAATAAATTAGCACAAAATATAGTGCACTGAAAATAGTGGCTGCGTACCAAATATAAAATTAAACAAAGGCTTTGAGTTTCTCTTGTAGTCATCAGAATTCCTCCTTTGTAATTGGCAAGCCTGTAAGCAAATTCTGTCCCTTGGAGTCATAAAGAATATGAACAGGGAGCAAGGATAGATAGATAGATAGATAGATAGATAGATAGATAGATAGATAGATAGATAGATAGATATGAGATAGATAGATAGATAGATAGATAGATAGATATGAGATAGATAGATAGATAGATAGATATGAGATAGATAGATAGATAGATAGATATGAGATAGATAGATAGATAGATAGATAGATAGATAGATAGATAGATAGATAGATAGATATGAGATAGATAGATATGAGATAGATAGATAGATAGATAGATAGATAGATAGATAGATAGATAGATAGATAGATAGATATGAGATAGATAGATAGATAGATAGATAGATAGATAGATAGATAGATAGATAGATATGAGATAGATAGATAGATAGATAGATAGATAGATAGATAGATAGATAAACAGACAGACAGACAGACAGATAGATATTAGATAGATAGATAGATAGATAGATAGATAGATAGATAGATATGAGATAGATAGACAGACAGACAGACAGATAGATAGATAGATAGATAGATAGATAGATAGATAGATAGATAGATAGATATGAGATAGATAGATATGAGAGATAGATAGATATGAGATAGATAGATAGATATGAGATAGATAGATAGATATGAGATAGATAGATATGAGATAGATAGATAGATAGATAGATATGAGATAGATAGATAGATAGATATGACATAGATAGATAGATAGATAGATAGATAGATAGATAGATAGATAGATAGATAGATATAAGAGATAGATAGATAGATATGAGATAGATAGATAGATAGATAGATAGATAGATAGATAGATAGATATTGACATAGTTTAGCTTGATTTATAAATGGTTTAGTAAAGAAGAAAATTCATTGACATTAAATGAATACAAAAACAACTCATCTAGATGATGATGATTTATTAAGAATAGTAATGAAAAGAAAGGTGTACATTTTCTCCTGGACAGACCATGTTACAATGCAAGGGAGGCAAATTAGTTTGCACATAAGTTAAATACTGGCTGTTTTTACATATAGCACAAAAATCCTCAAAAGCTTTATTTTTACACTGAAATTTAAAGTTGATCTAGGACACGAGTCGACAAGCCCCAGCACGCATGGCAGACATGGCACACAGCGCCCTGTAGTCTGGCACGCCAACCGGCTGCCAATGCTTCACATCGCCGACACTGTCCAAAAACATACTAGTAGGTTAACTGGCTGCTACCCTAGTCTCTGTGTCTTTGTTAGGGAATTTAGACTGTATGCCCTAATGGGGCAGGGACTGATGTGAGTGAGTTCTCTGTACAGCGCTACGGAATTAGTGGCGCTATACAAATAAATGATGATGATGATGGACTGCTGCATATGCGCAGCAATTGCCCCTTCGCTCCATTGCGGAATGGATCACTTCTGTGTCTGCAAGAGATATGTCGCGCACACACTCACAGGTGTCATAAAATCAACTGAGACACTTATGTGAGGCCTAACATTAATTGGGGACACTTATGTGTGACATAAAATGTATTGGGGGCATTACTGTGGCATAATGTGAATTAGGGGGTACTTATGTGTATCATAATATGAACTGGGGGCACAGCTATGTAGTATGTTATGAATTATGGGTACAACTATTTGGCATAATATTAACTGGAGCTCTACTATGAGGCATGATATAATTTGTGGGCACAACTATGAGGCATACGATGAATTGGTGGCTCTACTGTGTGGCAAAAAGCATAATATAAATTGACTGGGGTCATCTGTGTGGCATACTGTGAACTGGGGGCACTACTACTCTGTGGCAGAATTTTAACAAATATATATATATGATTATTTATAGGTTACAATTGATGTTCAATCATTGTACACGGCTATTGAACATGAAGAGGCAATGCAGCAGTCAGACATTTTTTAGAGTTGGATAATGCTTTGTCACATGCACATAAAGATTTTATTTGCAATCTTATTAGATTTATCCTAACTCATAATTATTTTAAGCTTTTAGAAAGGTTCTACCTCCAATTATGCAGAACTGCGATGGGTACATTTTTTGCACAAAGCTTCGCAAACATTTTTATGGGAAGCTGGGAGGAGCGCAGCGTCGGACTGGCCCACAGGACTACCGGTAAAATTACCGGTAGGCCCGGCTACCTTACGGCCACACCCCCTTTTAGATGTGGGCGGCGCTTACCTGGAGGCCCGTTGTTCACACCAGGGTGCTCGCATTCCTCTCCGTCCCCGCCTCTTTCACATGCGATCGCAGCTGTGATCATGTGACCCGCCCACTCACCCTGTCAGCTGATGTTCCCACGTCGCTGAAGGGAGAAGATCAGAGAGGCTGCATCAATCAACTTTTAGGTAAGTATACTTTAACCAGTAGTTTATATTGTTTGTGCCAGTGCTTTTTTTGTAAAAAAAAAGGTGGTGGAACTCACATCTTGTTAATATTTTATGATTTTTTTTTTTATATTCATGTCTTAACATACCTTTAATGTATTATATGTATTGTATGTCCCCCTTCAGCTTTCATCCTGTGCCAGTGCCCCTGATCATTTTTTTGTGGCCCTTGAGTTTTTATGCTGTGCCAGTGCCAGTGCCCCTAATAATTTTTTGGTCCCCCTTGAGTTTTTATGCTGTGCCAGTGCCAGTGCCCCTAATAATTTTTTGGTCCCCCTTGAGTTGTTATGCTGTGCCCCGGGCCCACCCCTCTCATGCTGGCCTTTTTCCTTTTTTTTGTCACCATTTATTTTTCTGACCACTTTATTTTAAACCGCGCCCCATTTTTCCTCTAACTTACCTTGCTTTCTGTTGCCTCCTTTTTCCTCGTCACTTCTTTTCAGTTTTCTTTTCTGTCGCGACGCTCCTCTCCCTCTCCTCTCCGCGCTCCTCTCCTTGTTGATTGCTCCTCACAGCTCCGTGAATGACTGTCGGGCGCGATGTACGTGATGACGTCACGCCCAACAGCCATTGGAAATAGAGAAGGGAGGAGTGTGCGGCCGCGCCGGACAGATGGTATTGTTTACTTTTTTTTTTTTCATTGTGTGTGTTAAAGGCCGGCGGAGAAGCCGCCGCAAAGCCCAAAAAAAAAGGTCCCGGAACGCCGTTCCCAGCGTTCAATGGGAAAAAAAGCACTGGTTTGTGCTAAAAAAATCATTTATGTATTACAGTTTTTTATCTTGATAACACTGGATTACAATGTTATTAGTAGTGGTTTTGATATTAATTTAGCTTTGTTAATCATTACACACACCCAGTATTAGATACACATTACAGCCCAAATAGGTGCGTATGTTTGTATCCTTGTGTGTCCCACTTCCCCCCTGATTTGCGCCCATCCCATAAAACCCTGTAAATTTTCATTTTTTTGAGTACTGTCAGGATACTCTACCCCCTGGGAATAGTGGCAGCATCACCCTCTTCACCTTCTTTTTATTTTTACCAGAAAGTACTAAGGTAGCGCTCATCATAAAAAGTATATTACATCTGTTCTCTCTCTCTCTCTCTCTCTCTCTCTCTCTCTCTCTCTCTCTCTCTATATATATATATATATATATATATAAAATGTGTGTGAATTGAGAGGACTATTGCAGGCATAATATGAATCGGGGACACTTGCGTGGCGTAACATTGTGGGCACTACCGTGTGGCATAGCATTGTTTTGGGGGCACTACTATGTGGCATAGGGGGGCTGACTATACTAAACTCTAGTGAGGGGGGGCTACGCAGAGAACACTATAGGGAGGGGGTGATGGGACCTTTAATGCTGAGGTGGTTTGGGTCTATAATTGAATGTGGGTGCTGTTGATTTAATGGCAGGGATGGTTGGCATTTCTAAATGTACCCATTATTTTTTCCAAATAGGGCCCTCAACATTCCTGGATCCAGACAAGCCGCAACTAAAGAAACCAGCAGCCACAGGTGGTAAAAGTGACAACAACAGGTAGGACAGTTTGTCAAATGTTCTGAGTCTAGTGCAGGCTTGGCTAACTTGTGGTACTCCAGGTGTTGTGAAACTACAAGTCCTAGCATATCCTTACAGCAATAAGCTGCTATATATTGGCAAAGCATGCTGGGGCTTGTAGTTTCACTACACTAAGGTGCTAGCTGTTTTTCGTGGACTGACCACTCCCCCTCTAGTGTCTGGTTCCGCCTCTATGATGGATAACCACACCCCCTTTGGTGGGCCCCTAGTGTTGCATTCCCCGGTGGGCCCTTCATGCCCCAGTCCGACACTGGAGGAGCGATACATTTATGATCCTGGTCAGTTTTCAGAGAACATAGTTTTATGTAAAAGATACATAGATGATATTATTTTAGTTTGGAAAGGTGATATTGAATCTCTTAAGAGTTTTATGGTATATATTGAAACAAATCAATATAATTTGAAGTTCACAATGAAACACAACCCGATACAAGTGGAATATCTTAACTTGATCCTTATAGGTCAAGAAGATAAAGTAATTTCTCAGAACTTTATTAAGCCTGTGGATACTAATAGCTATTTGCATTATATGAGTTCACATGTTAAAAGATGACTAACATTCCATTTTCTCAATTCCATCGTATTAAGAGAAATTGTAGTGAGACAAATCACTGTAAAGAACAATTACCGTATTTCCACATGTATAAGACGTACCTTTTCCCCCCAAATTTTGGGTCTAAAAAAAGGGTGCGTCTTATACACTGCCAGCACTATTTACCTGAATGAACAAAATGATCCCTGGTGTGAGGATAAGAGAGAGGAATCCCCGCTGAACCGATCTGCACTTCCTAGTTTCAGGGAAAAGGACCTTCAGGTCCTTCAAATGCCTCCCAGAGTCTCTGATGTCTCGGAGCTGTCAGTCACATGACCGGCAGCTCCTATGACCGCTGATAATTGAGCCAAGAATGTTTGTAGTATGGTATGTACCGTATACATGTCACTATGCTAGATGGGCTATTAGTATTAGGCATGTAACCATAGTTGGGCTGATTAGTAGTTAAACATCCTTAACATAATCATCACTCCATCCACTTTATGTAATACATATTTTTTTTCATTTTGGGCCCCAAAATTAAGGTGCGTCTTATACATGGGTGTGTCTTATACATGGGGAAATACGGTAGCTATTTATGCAGAGAGATTTAAAAAAAGGGGTTACCCACAAGACTTACTTACGGAAGCTATGAATAAAACAAAAAGATTGGACAGACAAGATCTTTTAACATATTCAAAAAATTAAAGTAAGAAAATTGACATTTCTTTTATTACTACATATAGTAGTGGGGAAAGTAGAAATAGATTGGGCATTTCAAAACATTGGGGCATTTTAAAAAGAGATCCCGTTTTAAATAATTTCCTTCCAGAAAATCCAAATGGCATTTTCAAAAAAAGTCAAAATTTAAAAGACATCCTGACTCCTAGTATGTTGAGAGACGATAAGGTTAAACGCTCCACTTTTCTTGATATAAAAAGCAGTTTAAGATGTAAGCATTGCAATATATGCAAGTATACTGCTCCAACTAACAAGGTGTTACAGAATTACAACAATAGAAGGAGCTTTACTGTCAACGGATTAATGAATTGTATGTTAACTTCTGTAATATATCTTTTGGAATGTACATGTGGCTTAAAGTATGTGGGGAAAATGAAAAGACCACTTAAAATACATATTTAAGAACATATAAGAAATATTAAGAATAAAGTGACGAGTCACTCCGTCTCAAAACACTTCTTGGAAAAACATCAAGCAGACCCACAATTCTTGAAATTTATGGCTATAGAACATGTAGAATTGGCCCAAGAGGTGGGGACTTGCAAAAAAGGTTATCACAACGTGAAATGTTCTGGATATATGAACTTGGTATTCTAACACCACCAGGTTTCAATGAGGGATACGAAATAGCCCCCTTTTTATATGATATGTTTTTTAAACTATAGTTGCCTGCAATTTTAAATATTTTAGTATAGGAATAATTATTATTCATCTTAATATGGTGTCTTATTTTATACATTTTTTTTATATATACGCATGTTTTGTTTGTTACTGTTTTTTATATTACTTGTATATTATCTGCATTTAATTTTAGCACATTATTGAGAGAACGTGCAATATGAATTTGACACCTAGGCAATGTTTTTTCTTTTGGATTTGTTAATGTTTTAATGAATTCATTAGAGACTTATGTTATTATTCTTATATCATTAGTTGATAAATTAGGTCATGAGACCTTTATGTACCTTCACTGTGGGCGTTGTCTGACATTTGTACAGATTAGCAATAAATGTTACTCTCCGGTCATGTGATAGTTTTGTTTACTATCTAGAGATTACTAGCTTTTTCTATGTAAACTTTATCAAGTACCGCAATTCGGACAGATGTGTGACTATTTCCTCCTAATGAAGTTTAACCTTTAATAGATGAAACGCGTTGAGGACATTCATAAACTAGGGATGCTTTGTCTGGGATTATTTTCCAATAAATTGAGAGTAGACTGGTCTGCCTAAACCCGGGATTCATCTTTTGCCAGGACCCAACATACAGTGAAATAATTCAGATAAGCTTATCTCTTTTTATGAAATGTGAGTGTGATATCTACTGTTTGTATGTGCATTAAATTTATGTTCTAAAAAATACTACACCATGTTGGCTTTTATCTGATGCCTTGTGTCCAAGAGCGACAGTGAATACATGAAGACTTTAGATCTACACGCAGATAAGCCTTAAAGTTTTTATTTCTGGTGCGCACAAATACCTTTTGAATGGGTTTGGTGCACATGGCATAAGCATAAGGGTCTATACACTTTTTCCTGCCTTATATTCCTATGAGCTCCCGGTCTCTGAGTCTGCTAGGAGACTGGGACTATCTTGGATTAAGTATACACGTGTAATATTCTATCTTTTGGTATGTACAATCCAGCTCTTAAATTATTGCTATCATTTTAACAATACTACACTATTGTGGCACCATAACCCTTCTATTTTTTTTAGACTTTTTCCAGAATCATCATCTGGTATAATTGGGAATTGGCAGCCGCCTGCACATCGGTAAGTGTTTATAAACGTTGGACTATTTGGACAATTAATCATCATTGGCACACTGATAGAAAAAAGTTGCCAAGCCTTGATCTAGGACATGCCATACCCAAACTATAAATCCGTCGCCCCATTATAAATTTACCTCCCCCCTCCAATACAACATGGTTTTACCAAGGTACAAAGTTATTCCTCTTTTTTTGCTTTACTTATCTTAATGAATCAGGCCCTCTGTCTTATCCTGAAGCATTGTGTTCTTTTTTCACTAATGTCACTTATTATCCCAATCCAGAATATAAGGAGGTCAGTGTCTAACAGCATCCAGATGATTACATTTATATTACGTTGTATAATAAGTGTACTGTAGATGGACCCAACACATTTCATCGATTTGAGACTTCATAAGGGATAATATATATGAATTCCTTATATATGTGTGCTGATTTTTTTTCAAACATATAGCATGATTGTGCTAGCAGGTCCCATACTCCACAACACCCAACAGAACTGACAACATCATTTCCAATTTGAAAAAAAAACTACACGTGCAATTGAAATGTTTTCATTCATATAAACCTAAAGTTAAAAACACATGAGCCATTAAGGAAATTAAAATCTTATATATGAAAAGCTTATAAATAGAGAATATTATTTTCAGACTTGATGTGTGTGAGTCCTGAGTTATATACTGTTGATCATTCTCCTGATTTTAATAAGTTCATAGTTTAGATAATGCCTAGATCTTCCTCTAAGACCCAGCTGTACATGGTCAGGGATTATATGTGCGTGGCGATATTTGATAGTTATGTTGTTGTTTCCTTGTTTGATTTATCAAGATTTGAGCTTACCCATCTCTCTCTCTAGATAAGCTATGAATGGGTACTTCTGTTAATTTAAAACTGTCAATTCTGGACAGAGCGTGTGTGTAAGGCCCCTTTTTCCTCAGTTTCACAAACATTGTGACATGCCCATCATTTCTGATTTACTAATCTATCGTCATGTCACATTAAACGAATATATAATGTGTCTTCTATATATGTAATCATATTATCAAATGTATGCTTACAAGTGAATCCATGTGTATATTATGTACAGTGCATATTAATATTTGTGTTGCTCATCGTTTTAATCACTATTAATCAGTAACGTAACCATTCACCAGAATCTGCAAACAGAGATTGGTTTGCATTGCACACAACTGAGAAATTAGTTGGCTGAGGATGTGACTGCATTAGCACAACTTTTCTTTTCTTCATTACCCCTAGCACAAGCATTGCTTCTTTTCTTGTATGATGTACTTAGCCATGTGGGGGTTGTCTGAGCACTTTTGCTTTAAATTGACTAATTACAATATAAAAACTATCATTTTTAGATGTAAAAAGTCACGAAACTCACAAAAACTATTTCTAATTATGTCTTGACAGAATCAACATCATTTGTAACAAGTGGAAAGCCACAATTTACCTCCCATCAAGAAAACGGTGGCTCAGTGGTTAGCACTTCTGTCTTACAGCACTAGGGTCATGAGTTCAATTCCCGACCATGGCCTTATCTGTGAGGAGTTTGTATGTTCTCCCCATGTTTGCGTGGGTTTCCTCCAGGTGCTCCGGTTTCCTTCCACTTTCCAAAAACATACTGGTAGGTTAATTGTCTGCTAACAAATTGACCATAGTCTGTGTGTGTTTGTTAGGGAATTTAGGCTGTAAGCCCCAATGGGGCAGGGACTGATGTGAGTGAGTTCTCTGTACAGCGCTGCGGATTTAGTGGCGCTATATAAATAGATGGTGATGATGATGATGATGATGGTGATGATGGTCATATATTTGCAATTCCCCTTCGTGTCCATATGAAAATCCAAAAGCTGTCAGGACATGATGAGACTGATAGTTCAATGACAAGCCATTGATTGTCGAAGCTTGGCCTAGACAGTGGCCAGCTGTCCTCGAATGTATTGCCGCTTTTTCTTAATTTTTTTTGTGTCCACAATTATATCAACAATAAAAGAGAAAAATTTCACATTCCTCAGTGCAATTCAGAAGGTGTTAAAAGACTACAATAACTAGAGATATTATTTAGTCCTATGCTGCATTCCTTATCTAGACTTTACTTTATTTGCTTATTTTAAGTGACAAAGAATACAAAAGACAGGTTACTGTTATTTTAGGCAGACCTATATTTTCAGGAAAAATGGAAACCAGTCTTTTCTTTTTCCTTTGGTACAAAAGGAAGGCAAACAACACTGGATAAAGGCTGAAAAACTGGATCACGCTGTAGAGTTTGGGGAACTGAGTGATAAAAATCAGGTTACACGGGCCTTGGAGAGACTAAATGTAAAATGAAAAACCACCTCCCGTCTTAACATCGTGGCTGTTGTTCTTCATAAATTATTTTATGTGAAAAAAAAAAGAAAATGCTGTCCTGTGTAGCTGAAAGTCTCCCTGGGTTTTAGTGAGGCAAATGCTTCTGCAAGAGTGATTCCATGTTCTGCCTGATCATGCTCATAAAATTATCTTGTCATTATTTTCTGAATTTCAGACGGAGATGAGAAAAGTTGCTTCGGAATTGCGCGCAAATAAAATTTAATTGGTGACGTTTCGCATGTGCACAGTTAGGGGCTCCCTAGGTTAATACAATAATAGGTCCAACTTGCTGTCCATGCCGGACGTAACCTAGAAATCTGCATTCGGCACATATTATTACTCTAGTGTCGCTCCACTTGTCGTCACCTCTTCATGTTAACTTATTGATATCACTCTCTCATGAACTCAGTCTAAAGGCTCTTTCAGCATTTATTAATGTTCTACAAAGGGTTAACTCTGAAGAAATTGGAAATTTCTCAGACAGTAACCTAATTATCAACACTTACCACTGTCCTCTATGGGGACAGCAGCATTAGGCAGTTTAATCTCAGGATGGCGTTACCAGACTTTTTCAATGGAATCCAAATGAAGCCTCTCTGTTTTCAGATGGATACCAGTGAAATTATTAATATTTCTACTATTATTATTATTATTATTATTATTATTATTATTATTATTATTATTATTTGCCTTTATTTACAGGGCACTACATAATTTCCACAGTGCAATACAGAAAACAGACATTGGACCATACAGGGTAGAACTGTACAGAACATTAAACAAAACAAAAAATACCAGTATTATTATTATTATTATTATTATTATTATTATTAATATCTTTGACTTATAAGGCGCCACAAAGGGTCCGCAGCGCCGTACATTACATATACAGAAAACAGAACCAAGACACAACATGATACACAAATGTATACAAACACAGGTGACAGGGTAAAGCAAATCAGATTATATCTGACAGATAGTGAAAGGGATGGTAGAAATCAGCAAGAAGAAGGCCGAAGCTTAATAAAACAGGGAAAACAGGGCTAGGGAAGCAGGCCAAGAGGTACAGGGGGTGAAGGAACAGTAGAAGGAGCACACAAGGAAAGAGAGCTTACATCCTAAAGGGAAGGGGGAGACACATAAAGGGTGGTACTAACTGGGGGAGAGAGCCGGGACAAGGGAGTTAGGAGGACTGATAGACTTGAATAAAGAAATGCCCTTAAGGGTGCACTTGATGCCTTTGAGAGTAGATGCTAACCTGATGGAACGTGGAAGATCGTTCCACAGCAGGGGAGCAGCCCGGGCAAAGTCCTGAAGTTGAGAGTAATTGAAATGCTGCATACATAGCTATGCACAGTAAAGTTGGAGCAGAAGAATAAGAAAGACAGGAGAGAAGAGGGCCCAGCTCGTAAGAGCTTACATCCTAAAGAAAGGGCAAGCAGACAAGAGGCAAAAAGGGGAGTCAGAAGAGGGGATCAAGTAAAGAGGAGCAAGTACTGGGACGGGGGTGAGACAGGGTGAGGTAGACAAACATGGGGAGAGGATTAGGTGGATGGCTGGTAGACGTTGAGGAACATATGAGTTTTGAGTGTCCATTGGAAGGTGTATATATAACACTCCTATAGGTAGGTGTTGTTAGAGCGTAGTGTGGATCTTACCAATACAATACATTAGTCCAATTCATTTGCCTTGTGTTTGACGTGATGCGGTGGCTCCCAGTCACTGATAGACCGGGAGCGTGCTGATGTCACTAGTACAGATTAGTGGGGTATTACAGAGCATAATAATGGCTTTAAGGGGATATATCCCTAATAATATTGAAGCTATTATAGTATTATAATAGTGTTAAGATGTTGTACCTCCTTCCTCTGAAAGTAGTGCTTGCCAATATACCCTCTAAATCTGCACAGGCACAGATACTCCCCCAAGACATGATGTCTGAACCAGGAAAAGCAAGTAGAGGCCAGACAAGGGGCCGCAGCGGTGACATAACCTTTAAAAGACTTAGGAAATTGTAGGTTGTTATTTGTAACAAAACAATAATAGCAATTTGTTTCTGCACTTCTGATAAGTAAAAACATTTTTAAGCCAACACTTGCAGGTGAAGCATTGTGTAATGATTTATTCTCTGACCTTTATCCCCCTCTGTGTATTATTCACTATGTCTGCACCAATCCTTGCTCGCTTATTGGTATAACATTAACCCATCCTTGCAGTAATCCCAGGTATTGCAGTAGACAGCAAGTGACGATATCAGCAGCTTGTGCAAGGACATAACATCTATCAAGGCACGTAGGAGTAAATTTATGAATGGGCAAATGTTTTCAATGATGATAGGACCTTTCCTAATTCATTAAGGGTGTTTGATAGCCTCCCCATGCAATGTAGGACAACATAAATGACAAAACGCTTTATTATTTGACACAATAACATTTTTTACATTTGGTAATAGTTTTCAAATATTTTCTTTCATTCTTTTAATATACTAAATCTCTAATTAAATATTATTAATTTTTGCATTTTATTTTTTATTAGGTGGAAATAAAAACCAAGAATCTAGGGCCCAAAGAGGGGTTATGGTATCTAGGGGTTCGGGATCACATAGGCACCAGAGAGAGAGGTGATACTGCTGTGTCTTTATTACAGATCACAGTAACAACAAGAGCAAATATATTGTCAATATTAACATCAAAGTGATCACCACATTTCAAACAATATCCAACAGCATCCAAGTGTCTATTATCCCTTGACCGCTATATACCATGCAGTCTAATGCTAAACGAACCAAGCTGTATAAAGACATTCATTGGCCATGCTGTAGCGTCCCTATTGGTCCTGACGCAGTTGCCTGTACAATCGCAAGGAAGGTACAACTAACACACAGGGGGCTCTGCAAGCGTTCATCCAAGCGGTTAGTTTTAACACGGTTCTCTATGAGGGCTCACTATATGTTAGCTGCTATTAAATTCTATGAGAACATTACCCGGCCAAGTTGTTTCCGAAGTCCAGTGGTTCTGATGCTTGCAAATCGTTTTTCCTCTGTTGAATCACTCTGTATGTCTCTACACTGGCTGCCTGTTTTCTACCGAATCCAATATAAAATACTTTTACTAACCTACAAGGCCATCAACAAAGCTGCACCAACATACATCTCCTCGCTTGTCTCAAAATATCTCCCAACTCGGCAACTCCGTTCTGCACAAGATCTGCGTCTCTCATCTACCCTCATTACATCCTCCCATTCCCGGTTACAGGACTTTTTTCGGCCTGCACTCACGGTATGGAATATAAGACTTTCCTCTGGTCTACAAACTTTCAAACCTTCTCTGAAAACCCAACTCTTCAGACAAGCTTATGATATTCCTCAACCACCCTCTTAACCTCTCTACATTACCCTATTACCACCCGTTACACAATTTCACACAAGACAACTACCCCCTGACCAACATTGTTGTGTGACGGGATCATTTAGCTTATGAGTCTATTTTATCTTTGCTGTCTGGCTGGACCGAAATGTAGACTTAACCTCATGTGTCAAACTCCCATTGTCCTAATATTGTAAGCTTGTGAGCAGGGCCTTCTCACCTCCGTGTCTGTTTTACCCAGTTTGTTTATTAGTTTACTGTGTTTGTCCCCAATTGTAAAG
The DNA here is from genome assembly GCF_038048845.1 of Mixophyes fleayi. Classification (NCBI taxonomy): domain Eukaryota; kingdom Metazoa; phylum Chordata; class Amphibia; order Anura; family Limnodynastidae; genus Mixophyes; species Mixophyes fleayi. The sequence goes on from NC_134403.1 coordinate 369,068,368, forward strand.
CGCTACGGAATATGTTGGTGCTTTATAAATAAATGATGGTGATGGTGATGATGATGCTACCATAGCAATAAAGCCTTCTGGTCTGCCGGATCGTTCCGATGTCCTTTTTTCTGGACAAGCAGTCTTTTGCTATTCCCTGGTAAAGTTGTTCAGCCTCAAAGACGTAAATGGCAGATCCTGGCCAAGCTGCTGCTGTGCTCCCCTGATCTTGCGCATCCCGTTCACTTGACCAAAACTCTCATCCATGGCGTTAGGGAACTGAACACCAGACACCCTACTCAAGTTGGCCCACCAGGTGGACAGATCCATGAGCAGCTACCAATGGAGCAGGATTTCCATCCAGCACACTTGTCCACAGACGATGTGTCTGAGGCCCTGATCGAACTGGTAAGAGATGACAATCTAACACCAGTCTCAGTGAAATCCAGAACATCCTGATGTTCCCTTGTAGGGCCTTTCAAACAGGGAAGTTTTGTCTTTGATAAATTGTGCTTCTTGCAAACTTCACCTCAGCAGCTTAGTAAATCCTGGCTATGTAATGCAAATATATCCCACCCGTTATAACATATTCCAGTCTCATCCCTTAAATATTCAGAACATGACAATGATGCTAACATAGGAGCACCATGATACAGTTATTATCATAGATTTGAAAAAGGTGCCACAGTCCTCCGCAGCGCCGTACAGTAGGGAAAACAGGACATACATAAAACAGGGACATACAAGGTAGACAAAATAAGACATGAAAACAAAGGGTATGAAGGACCCTGCTCATTAGAGAGCTTACATTCTATGTGGAAGAGGGCACAGTTGAAACAAGAGGCTTGTAACCCTGGTCAAATATCCATCTTTAGTGAGTTTGAAGTACCCTGGCAGTGAAGAGGTTTTATATTTTAGGGATATTTTGTTTGAATAAAAAAGGCTTTTAAAACCAAAATTAAATTTGCATAATTTCAATATAAACTTTATTAAATTAACTTTGCGGAATGTTTCTGACCTGTATAGTAATTATGTATTCAACACTCTAGTCTTATTTTGCTTACAAATCCAGTATATGCACAGGGGAATATGAATAATAGATATTGGTATTAGTTTACAAAAAAAAAAAAAAGAGATCTGCTTGGTTTACAAATGAATGAATTTTTCTTCAAAATTTTGAGCGGCTCAAAAAAATTACTGGAAAGTATTTTTTGCATTGTGCTAATGTAATAGTATGTCTACTTTTATGTTTAATATTTATGTTTTTATTATTCATAAGAAAATATATTTTAATTTAAGCTACTCTTTATTTAAACGTGATTGCATATTTTCTGTTTTCAACAAGTTTGATTGCATCTAATTAGGATCAGAGCACCTATTACATTTCCGCTTAGGAACACAGATATTCAGCGGATAGAGTGGACAGAGTTACATCAGCCTGCAGCCAATCAGTACCTTAGAATTTTAATGGTAGCACAAAGTATTTCAGCTCAGCTACCTCCTATGGGTCCATGTGTAGTCAAGCTTCAAGTAGGATTATCTAGATCAATCTGTAACCAGCAGAGATAGGAGAATAGATTATTATTATTATCGTAGATTTGTAAGGCGTCACAGTGCTCCGCAGCGCCGTACAGTAGGGAAAACAGGACAAACGCAGACATAAAAACAAAGGGTATGAAGGACTCTGCTCATTAGAAAGCTTACATTATAAGTGGAAGAGGGCACAGCTGAAACAAGAGAAACGAGTGTGTCTCAGAGGGGAGATTGGGACAGTTGTGAGGGCAGTGATCGTCATTCCAGCGAGTAAGAAAATACAGACATGACTTACCCCGACATGCTAATTGTAAAGCCTCTCATTGCCGACTGACAGACTGCTTGAAAAACTGACAGGCAACAACTGCCAGAGAAGAACACCCCGGCACACATATGTACATCACTTTGAAGCCCAACACTTACATTCCTGCTGTTAAGAGGGCAATGCAAGGTGCTGCCAGCTGTAGAATGTTGATGGTTTCCTAAAATATGAATTCAATACTTTAGACAATTATTTTGCTTGGGATCCTTTGTTTATTTTAACATCTTTAAATGTCTAGGTTTTGTATAATTGTATATCCAGTTGTTTGGACATTCATGCAGATCAACACTTTTTAAATAAAGCTGATTTGGAATTGGATCAAATTGATTTTATTTTACAGGGAACTAGATTGACATTAGCCCATCATTCTTTTTGTTGAATAGTTCTTTTAATTTACAGCAAGTTGGGATGGCAATGGGGACATATTTTGCCCCCTTCTTTTGCAAATCCTCGTATCAGATTCTTGGAGAAGATTTATCTGGGAGTTTTGACAGCGGTGTACATACTTTGCCGATATATTTGATGTCATGGAAGGTCTCATGAGCTTCAATAGGTTTAAAATGGTATGTGCACAAAAATTCAGTTTTGGGATATAGAAATCATTATTATTGACATTGTTACCAACAAGAAAAATAATTAAAAAATCTCTTAACTGCATTTACATCCATGTAGTACTCATTATCAGAATGTCACAAACATTTCCAATTATTTTGACTTTGATTTGAGATTATATTGAACATTCTAAAATACTGTACTTTATACTGTATGCTATTGTTTAGTAATCTAAGCATATAGAATTGAATAAAATACAAATAAGATAATAATTGTTACAATATAAAATGAATAAAAAAAAATAGATCCTGTCTTGATAAGCAAGTTCAAGTTCTGTTTTTAACTATATTTAATCCAGCAACAATATTGATCAATATTACTTCATAATCCCAAATGGAAACATATTTTCCTTGCAAGCCATTGTATATATAAAGGCGTCACATCTTTAGCTCAAAGAAATATCTCTTATTTCAGAAATGATTGTACTTTTGCCTGAATGTGAAGGCTCCTTTCTGTGACAACATTCCAAGGTTTGTAAGAAAACATTAATAAATAAAATAAAGTTATTTGCTTTGTATAATATAAAATCCTTCATAACATTGAATTCCTTTAACATATTATATTTGTGGCTGTGTCCTTGCAAAAAACAATGTGCCGGTATAACCAATGGGAAGAAAAAAATTACATCATGGAACAGTAAAATAGCATATACAGGAAGAAATAATAAAGCATACAAAGCCAGGAACTCTATAAGGACTAAAAAACACATTTCAAACATTTCACAGATCACTGTAGACTTCCTGATGTGTTGGTATATGGTAAACTGCAGAAAACACGTAGCGCTCTGGAAAATAGTTCTATAGCACAGCAGAATACAACACAATAAAAACACCAATAGTTGTTGCAACGTGAAGAGGCGTCCGGTGGGGAACTTACCTGATCAATGACATCAGTATGCAGGTTAGCCCTCTTCCTATTCAGCATCCTGCGACATTGGTGACAGCGAATTGGAAACTAATTGCAGCAAGCCAATCGATGGCCAGGGTGGTGGGCCAATCAGGGCTCACCTCTGGCCATTTGAAGTTCTTGGTGCTCGTCTGGTCCTCACCAAGGGCCCTAACGATGGCTGCTATTTATCCATTTTTATAAATACAGGATTAGCCTGTGGCACCAATTAATGCAGGATTAGCCTGTGGAGACAAACCTTGGCACAAGGATCTGACACCAGTAGGAGGCAGCCCTGTGACTGTGAGACTGTGTCTGGTCTGACCATTTGCCAATTTAATCTCAGGTGGCCATTTTGTTGTGGTCTCTTATAGACCAGTAAATATACCTTTATTGCGCCCTTAGCCTTAATCGTCAGGCCCAATTAACATTAAAGTTAGGTATTTTAGGTGCTTCCCATTACAGGATCCAGGTTGGTTGTTGATTGGTAATATTGTAACTGTGGGGATAATAGTTAGTGCGGTACCCTACACCTAGTGCTGGAAGCTAAAGTTGCTCAGTATACTGGTCACGTAGAACATTGTGAGGACCAGGGCGCTGCCGTTATATTGTTGGTATAAATAGCACTAGAATGGGTGGTACATGCTAGACTGATAGACAACCCTGTTGGTGGGCTGTTGTGTGTCACCCTTTTCTTATGCACCAACCTTTGAGTTGCATTAAAAGGAGACAGTGACTACCCGGTGAGTTTCATTGTTCGGTTTTGTATTTCTCCTGGTAGGACCATCACCAGTACATCGGTGGGTAAGATATTTGGGCAGGATACTTCTCTGTCTTGAATATCTGTAGCACTGCGACAGGTCCATATTAAATTGAGGTGTGAGCAATAGGAGCAGAGTGCAAGGTCTCTACTTCTGCCCGTCACCTCGGACACCCCCTTCCTTTCACTTTATAATATTGCACTCCGATAATTAATGTAGTTTCTCCTTTAGACTGAGGCAGTGTGGAAGAGATTGTTGCTAATGGAGGGCATGACTGGACCAGGTAAGTCGTGTTACAGTAAGTCTAGAAACCTTGGTTTCTATTGGCAGACACATTTGCAGGGGTTTCATAAACATAACAAAAGAGTGTTTGAAATATCAAAATAATAATCCTGCATCATTAATGTATGTAGATATCGAAAGTGTTGAACTTCATGAAATATATTCTGATATACTGTAGATAAGCAGCAAATTAAATGAGATAAAAGGTGAATTTATGGGTCCAATGATGATCCACACATTTTTACTGAAACTATGACAGTAGAGTTTTGGTGTTGATGCATTTTGGATAGTGGACAGTGTAATATACTATCTGGATCAGTTACAAGCAATCAGACTAATTTGTATTACTCATTTGCACTGATGATCATTATATGAACCTGCTCACCCAATTAGACCATGGATACACATATTTATTTAATATTGTTTTCTATCTGTATCTTTTTTTTTTTAATGTTTTATGATTTTCTTGTTTGTAATGTTATGATTGATCTTTTATTATATCATAGCTAATTAAGAGTTTCACAAATATGTTAGGATATATTAAGAAACTCCACTTGTTACTTGTCATTCTCCTGATGAAAGGCTAATCGAGTCTGGAATGAATAGAGTGACATAATTGATGACAAATAGATGAACGCTGAACTGTTCCATCTAATCTCCTTTTGTATTCTGTTGTATATGACTGTGCTATGGAAAAGGAGATTTTTTAGCTCGCAGTCACTCATAAGTTTCCTTACAGTTCATCGTTGACCTCATTGAACTCTAAATGTGGATATTTTGAGTTTATTGTCATGAATGATATAGTGTCTTAGTTCCTTTGCTTTTCTTTTTTTCCCTAAAAATGCTGGAATTTAACTGTTCATATGACTCTCACGTTCACAGAAGGAGCATGATTTTATCAGTCAAATGGCATGGTCAATTCCTGCTTAACACTAGTCTGGCGGTACTATGGTGTTGTACACTGCATGGCCAAAAGTATGTGGGCACCATTTCTAATTAGTGTGTTTGGCCAGTTCAGCCACACCCATTGCTACCAAGATTTCTGCCCTGCTAGAGATGCCCCAGTCAAGTACTGTTATTGTGAGGTGGAATCGCCTAGCAGCAACAACAGCTCAGCCGCAAGTGGTGGGCTACCCAAGCTGCACAGTATAGGACCGCTGAGTGCTGAAGGATGCAGTACATACAAATCATCTGTTGCAACAATCACTGCCAAGCTCAAATTGCCTCTTGAAGCAACGTCAGCACAAGAACTATCTGTCGGAAGTTTCCTGCATGGGGTAATCCATGGCCAAGCAGCCACACACAAGCCTCAGATCACAATGCACAATGCCAAACGTCAGCTGGAGCAGTGTAAATCACATCACCATTGGACTCTGGAGCAGTAGAAACATTTTCTCTGGAGGGACGAATCAAGCTACAACACTTGGCAGTTTGATGGGTAAATCTGGGTTAAGTGAATACCAGTAGACCACTTCCTACACAAATGTGTACACTGTGAAGTTTGGTGAGAAGCAATAATGGTCTGGGGCTGTTTTCACAGTTTTCCAAATATGGGGTGTTAGAACTTGATTGATCTGCAAAGAGCCCTGACCTCAACCCCATCGAACACCTTTGGGATGAATCGAAATCCTGAATGGTAGCCAGGTTTTACCGACTTCACTACTGCTCTTGTGGCTGAATAGGTGCCAATCCCTGCACCCATGTTTCAAAATCTAATGGAAAGCCTTCCCAGAAGAGCAAAGGGGGACCAACTCCACATTAATTAGAGATGGTCACTGACCCCCGTGTTTTGGATTTGGTTTTGGTTTTGGATCTGGATTACCTTTGTGTTTTGGTTTTGGTTTTGGCAAAACCGCCCTTGCATTGTTTTAGTTTTGGTTTTGGTTTTGTTTGATTTTGTTTTGCAATTTTGTTTAAAAATCAAGTTTTTTAGGCCTAAATTAACCTGATTTAGTGCTCCACCTGTTTCTTGGATTAATTCTAAAGCTAATAAATTAGGAAAAAAAACAGTTTAATTCCTGGTAGGCCGTCCTTAATTCTGCACACAAACCAGATTTTCTTCCTCTCCATCTTAGCCTATTGGCAATGCAGCCATCGTCTTTGGGTGTATATTGCACCCTACACTTATAGTTAAATATAAAAAGAAATGAACAAAGGCAGTTTGGTACCTAATTCTACCCACTTCCCTAGGAAGTGGGCAGAATTATCCATTAGCGGGAGATTGGCACACGCTCCCGGGAGTCTGTGAGACTCTCGCAAAATGTGGGAGCCTCCCTGATATTCCGGGAGAGTTGGCAAGTATGTACTATAGATAGTGCTGCTAGATAAGACTTTCTGCAGCCAGAATAATTGTTGTTTCACACTGGGGAATATGGGACACCCCAAAGCACTTGTAGTGCAAAATATTCAAAAAAATGCCTCCTTTATTCTCCTCTCTTCCTGCTATAACAATTGCTAGAAGAATTGCTAGAAGAATTTCAATAATAATTAAAAGAATAAGGTGTACAATGATTGCTCTGTCCCTGCTCTAATGCTGCCTGCGACCTAACCCTGCTCTCTCCCTCTGTCAAATGGCGATGGATTGCTGTGTAGGCGGGTATTTATGCATTTCAAATATCGCGAGAACCGAGCTCTGAGATTTGACGACGCCACAATGACGTTTTGCCTCGATTTCGAATCCGAATGGGCGGGAGAGTACCGAGCCTGCCCGGCTCGGTACTCGGAGAGGTGAAGTTCAGGCGGGTTCGGTTCTCGGGAAACTGAGCACGCCCATCTCTAATATTAATGTCCATATGTATGTGACATATACAGGTATCCACATACTTTTCGGCAATGTAGTGTATATATGTGCAATATTACAAATTTACATGGATGGGCTCTACACAATATGAAGGCATCAAAATATCCTTCCTATTAAATATATTAATTCACAGAAAATATTCTATAAAAGAAAAAAAGGCAATATTGTCCAAATAAAAAGTTCATATGCAAATCAAGGTTCTGTGATTTTTTTCTTACACGTCGGTGTATAGTCCAATTCAAGGATAAATATCAAGGACAAGTAGAATAAAAAGACTAATATAGTGTAGCAAATTAAATGAAAAAATATGTATAAATCAATATTTCAACTTGGAAGTGAAATAAAGTGATGGGAGTGTAACTTTTCACCAAAACACCCCTTTGTGAATGTGATTGCTAATAATAAGGTTATTTAGAAAACCATCAACCAACATATGTGATACAAATTTTTCTTGGGGATCTCCCTTTCGTGAGTCTGCTTACTCGATATAAGATATAGAGGGTGTTTTAATACAAGCTGTCAATCATCCTTGAGTGTAGAGAATTTCCAATTACTGCTCAGATTTCCTCAAAGGGTAGTCATATAGTGCATCACCTCTTATTTATTTATCAGTGTTAACATAACATAAATATAAAAACACTGATATAATAAACATGTATGATTTCTCCCAGTGTGCATAATAGAGTCTCTTTTAGAGATGCTCAGGCCCGGTTCCTTGAGAACTGAACACACCTGAACTTAGGGGATCCGAGTACCGAGTCGGCTCGGTACTGTCGCGCGCCCTCGGGATTGAAAACGAGGCAAAACGTCATTGTGACGTCGTCGGATCTCGCGAGTTTTGAATTCCTTTTTAAGATCCAACATCACGGAGGGTGGGAGGGCGCCCATTTATCTTCTCTGCCACTGCTGTGTGCCAATGTGTCCTAGGTGTGCTAGGAACTGCCGTGTGTTTGTGTCATTGCTCTGTCGCTTACCATCCAGCCAGGTCGCTGCAGTATTTGTCCGAAAGTGTGTGTAAATAATATTGTGATCTGTGAGGTGGTCAAAATTGACTGCAAATGACTTGAAATTAGTGTTATTGAGGTTAAAAATAATGTAGGAACAAAAACGAGCAAAATTATGTGATTTTAGCATATTTTAGGATTCTTTCTAAAAAATCCAAAACCAAAACCAGTTCACGGGGGTCAATGAGCATCTCTAGTCTCTTTACCTACCAGAACGTCAAGATGTAAGCACTCAGCAGGAATTCATTCATGGGCCCAAAAAGAACTGCAGGATGAGCTGGAAAGGTAGATGTCCTCTATTTTGTGGCAAGGGGTACTGCCGAACACCATGTTAGGTCTTCTTCAAAGCGATGTCATACCGGTGTTTTCTGTCCTCCTTTGTTCTAGTTGCTAAACAATGGCACATTCTCAGCCAGTGTGCGATCCTGGACTCAGTACCACTTTGTTAAGATGACCAGATGGCTTCATTACTTCTAATCTGCTAGAAAAGTGCCTCGTCGGACAGACAGTATTGGCTTTTTTCTTTTTTTGTTTTTGGAGTATTTTCTTTGAAGCACTTTATTTATGGCAGAGTGTTAGGACAATGGTGCTATGTGCATAAATGTTCTGTGAACCAGGCAACCAATCAGATGCTTGCACTCATGTCATAATTGTTATTCGAAAAATGACAGAATCGGGTTTATGGATCCCAGCAGGTTTTGTACATAGCAAAGAAAGAATCCTTTACTAACAGCAAAATAATGCAGATGTCCAACACATTTAATTAGGCACAAATGCTCCTGTTTAATCAATTCATCTTTGTACATAAAGCACACTTACTACAGCCAATTATTTCTGGAAGTGAACGGGGAGGGGAAGGGGTGTATGCACGTAGTCAGTGTACAGTAAAGGCGTGCCAAGCTCGAGCGCACGCAGCGATATCCAATTCCAGCTTTGGGGATCTCAAAGGTACTTGTTTTTCTGTCGTATCTCTTGCTCCAGCTACAGGGCTAGTCTAAGTCCTGATTAGTAATGGTGACCATCTCATATGCATGCTATAACATGTGCTTGCATTCAGGAGCAACAGTAAAAATGTATTTAATTTTCAGTAGACATTATCATCCTAATAAATGTATGGTATGGAGAAAAAAAATATAAAAATGTTTCAGTGCACTTTTTTCAAACTCCTAAATTTACTAAAGGCCAAAATGCTCAAACCGCTGGTTTTCAAATCTCTATAGAAGAGATCGTTGTTCTGATTTTTTTTTGTTTACCCTGTCTGATAAAGAAAAGCCACCAGATAAAAGAGGTGCCTTCTGGTAGTTTTGCCTAAAACTCATGCAATTTGGGACTTTTTAAACCACCACACATCACCTGCAGGGTTGTGTTTTCGTGCTCCAATCAGCTAAATAGTAAATTCTGCGGTTTGGAGGTGAAAACTGCTGGCGACGTGTGGTGGTTTGAAAATCACCAAACAAACGCTACTTAGTAAATCTCGCCCTTGGTGTATTTAATGCACAAAGTTTCCAAAACACAAAACTAAACACGTGACTATCTATCTATAAACGCTAAGGGAAGTTGCACAAATATAAGGCACTTTATTGTATCTTAGGGTAATCCCTAAGAAGATGGCAGTAACACGAGATAACTGTATCTTGTACATAAATCTATTCATTTATAGTAGTTTAACCACTTGGTTAATATGGTTGGACATAACTGGGATACTGGGATATAAGTAACATTGCAGTAACAGTCTCTAGGTAAATGTAAAACTTACACACTGACAATTCTTGGGAGGATTTTGCCATCTGCCTTTCATTACCGGATGAGTGACAGCACAATGTCTTCTCGGAATATACGCAAGTAGAGGGATTGACTGAGACTTTAATATAATCAGACGAGTGCGGAGGACGAGATAGAGGAGAAAACTGTCAATGTGAGCATATGTTTACTGCTGAACTCTTTTTCTTGCATTTTCAAGGATTTAACCATTTTTAAAGGGTAATGTAATATTATTCCACTGTATTATAAATATTAAGCAGTGACCAAACTCCATTTATGTCAAAATTAATTTTAGATTTTCAGTTTGTACTCCCGGGGGTCTGTAAATCCTCTACCCTGGTCATAGCATAAGATCCAGGGGGCTTGATGCTGAGTTGGGCGTTATTTAGGCAAAAAAAAAGCCGTCATTAAAAATTGCGTCCTTTCACCCATATGCTGCGTCGCACATGCATTCACCTCCGCACCTGTAGCAGGTTTACAGACACCCACAAACACATATTCACATCCTGGTCATTTGTTGTGATAGCGAAAAACTAGGCAAGGAAAAAAATAAATATTTCTACATTATGCCCACAATATCCTATAATACAGCACGATCAATGCAGAAAGCACCTATCAGCTTCAGAGGTGAATGTGCAATCGGCTAAGGAGAAGCGTTAGCTAGTGTCGGCAACTGTCACCATCCTCAGCAGCTAGTATTTGCACCTGTCCTCTAGCAGACTCTGAGCTGGTCTGCCATAGCCGCATTTCCGTGACCTACTGTACTAGATCACCCTTTTCTTCCCCCATTCACAGTGGGCGAGACAGGGCACTGGCGCCCCCCCATCTAAGTGGGAGTGGCATTTGACAAGTGGGTGTGGTCAATCTAATGTGGGAGTGTGGATAGCACTTTACTGAAAGAATTCTGGTACACATATTTGCAAATGCATGATTATATATATATATATATATATATATATATATATATATACATGTATATATACATACAATGGTGGGATTCAAATGAATTAACAACCGTTTATCTGTCCTAATGACCATTTGCAGTATGCATAAATATATGGTGAAAGTTATTCTAACATTTCATGCACTTAATTTTCAAATAAGAACAGTAAAAGTGTCTGTCTGTGTGTGTGTGTGTTAGGGAATTTAGACTGTAAGCTCCAATGGGCACTGTGGAATTAGTGGCGCTATATAAATATATGGTAATAATAATAATAATAATAATAATAATAATAATAATAATAAAAGAGATACACAAAACTAGAATATTATAGGAAAGAGTTTTAAAATGTTAAAGAACCTTACCTGACAAAAATTTGTTATTTAATATTATATTCATATTATGGCACAGTAATGCCCCCAGTTCATATTATGCCACAGTAATGGCTCTCTTCATCACACTGCCATGAAGCTTTACTTTGCCCCTCAAAATACTGCGATGCAGCTTCCTTTGCCCCTGATAACACACTGCCATGCTGCCTTCCTTTGCTCCCTTCCTTCACTTACCTTTTCTATCGGCTTCTTTCTTCTCCTTTCATCTCTTCTTGTCGCCGACTTCTCTCTCTACTGCTCCTCACTGACGGCCGACATTCAGTGTGGGCAGAGCAGGTGCCGACGCCGCAGAGAGGTGATTTTTTTTTTTTCAAGGAACTTTGAAGAAACGAGAGAGAGAACGAGAAAGAGAACGAGTGTGTGTGTGTGTGCGTATGTGTGTTTTTTGAAGGCAAAACACCAGCAGTGGCACTGATCTGTAACATAAATGTGACTTCTGTCAGGCAAGGTCCTTCCCTACTAGAGATGGGCGGGTCCGGTTCCCCGAGAACTGAACCCACCCGAACATTGCCTATCCGAGTACCGAGTAGCTCGGTATTCTCCCGCCCGCTCCGAATCCAAATCGAGGCCGAACGTCATCGTGACGTCGTCGGATCTCGGGACTTGGTTCTCGCGATACTTCAAGATTATAAATACACGCCTCCACAGCAATCCATCGCCATTGGACAGAGGGAGAGAGCAGGGTGTAGTTACAGGCTGATTAGAGCAGGGACAGAGAATCCAATATTCTTCTTGCAATTGCTCTAACAAAAATCGCTAGAGAAGAGAGGAGGATAGAGGTTTATCATTTTTTTTTAATATTTGGCACTCCCCAGTGCTTTTGGGGTGCCCCCCCTAATTGTGCATAAATATTTCTGGCTGTCAAAAGTCATATCTGTCAGCAGTATCTACCAAATAATTTTTAGCACTCCCCAGTGCTTTTGGGGTGTCCCCCATAATTGTGCATAAATATTTCTGGCTGTCAAAAGTCATATTTGTCAGCAGTATCTACCAAATAATTTTTAGCACTCCTCAGTGCTTTTGGGGTGTCCCCCATAATTGTGCATAAATATTTCTGGCTGTCAAAAGTCATATTTGTCAGCAGTATCTTACCAATTAATTTTTACCACTACAACTGCTTTGCACTCAGAATGGATTTAAAGCAGTCCACATATGATCAGAATAAGCAACCAGGTTCTGTCACCAGCCCTGATGTTATTGTTCCCAGTACGTCATCTGGGCAAGGCGATGTCAAACTACACAGTGTTTTGAAATCAGTCCAAAAAACCAAAACCCCCAAAAAATGTACTGTGTTGAAGCGAAAAAGAAGTGTTACTGAGCAAAAGTTAAGTGCCGATAAAATTTTTTTTGCCAACATGCCATTCTACATACGCAGTGGCAAAGAGAGAATGAGGCCTTCACCTTTGGCTATTAGTGGCAGATCCAAAAATGTTACCGAGCCTACAAGTGGTGCACAACTACTGTTACGCGTCAAAGCCGAGCTGCAAGATAACAGTAAGGCATTAGAGGATAATGTTTGCTCTGAATCAGAAATTACATCAATCCCTGTGGAGAGTCCATCCAACAGTGGGATGTCTAATCGTGAGCGTTCTGTTAGTGTACCCATAAAGAAGGGCCCTTTCAGCAGTTCTGCTGATGTGTGCCTGAACAGCCCGAGTGTAGCTAGTGATACACCAAGTGAGGATGACACTTTGTCTTTAGAAGAGGATGTGGGGGAGATTTGGGTATCCGACGATGAGGATGCGGTTGATTGTGTAAGTCCTGCAGCAGTGTGGCACCAGTGGGAACAGTTCTGGCACGTGAGGTTCTGGCACCAATATGCACTTTCCAAACACAAGCAGGGATGACGCAGTTGGCAGACCACAACAGTTTGACATCTGGGCTGGTTTGAAGCATTTGTCCAAAAAATGTGTGACCTTGACCATAACTCCAAACAATCCTACTATTAACATGCAAAGGATGGTGAAGGGCCTATCAGGGATTAAACTGTATTTTTCCTAATTTTCACTAATAATATTTGGGTGTAATATACACCCAAAGACGAGTGCTCAATTGCTAAGAGTCATTGATGAAATGGAAGACAAGCAGGCTTGTCTGTAGAATTTGCAGGCAAATTGTGCTGCGTTATATAGGTAACACCCAAAGAGAAGAGCTCCATTGCTCCATTGCTAATTGTAATTGCTGAAATAGAAATAATAGGGCTGACAGTCTTGGTCTAAATCTGCAGTTACATTTTATTGCATCATAGCTCACTGCGAAACAGGAGAGGTGGCAGGGTTTAGTGATAATCTTCCTCCAACAATACTAATTCATCCCACCATCATATAAGTTTGTGTAGTATGATATAATTGCTGATAATGGCCTTCCAAAGGGAATGACTAGTTGATTGTAGGGCAGAGCTGTCACGATTTTTGGACAATTCTTTTACAGCACAGCAAATATAAAAATGTTGAGCGGACTTATCTGCATCACCACTGGGTGCCTTGGGAAAGCAATTTCTTTTATAACAAGCAGTTGCCAGAGAAACTGAAGGAGAAGACGTCCCAACAAGATGTTGATAAGTCTGGAATCCTTGCAAAGAAAATTAAGTATTTAATCTACAATTAAAATATAGTTAGCACAATTACTTTGTTTTATTGCACACTATAATTTTCTGTAGCACCTTTTCAAAATGTACTATTAAGGCAATCACTTGACTCAAGCTAACGTGTCTGCACTTTCTTCACAGGTAACTACTTCGCTGGACTAAAGTATATTCCCCTCAAATGCTAGTCTTCTTGCAGCTGCTGCATTCTGCTACAAGCTGTTGCAGAAACCAGAAATTGACCCTAGATGTTTCTGGACACAAACAGCATCTCCTGCATGTCATTTTTCAAAAGTTCTGTAACACCAAGTTGATAGTGTGTGCAAAACAGGAAATGTGATGGAATTCAACCCCGCTGTAATGCTTGACCAATATTGGGGTCGTAATCAGAAATTACATATCCTCAGGAGAGTCCAAGCAGGATTAGCCATCTTTCAATGACATCCCTTAGTTTTTGGAACAGTTTGTCAGCTGTATGCCTCTTACTGAAGCCGCTGATACACAGAGTAGCCTACTTCTCAAAAATGTGACGTACCTGGGTACATGCTGCTGCTGTCCATGCTGGGGAAGGCGAATGACCAACCCAGTGGGCTTTCACAGTCATATAATCTTTAGTTTGCCCAGTTACGCTTCTACACATATCTGTGGTTAAGTGTACAGTGGGTAGAATGCCATTTTGTCGCCCAATAATTAAATTTTTAGGAACTTTCTGGTACAGGAGAGAATTAGCTTTTCTAGTAAAATGGTATAGTGATGACATTTGCTAACAGGAACAGAACACCTCAATTAAATGTCTTAAACCAATTGTAATAATAGTGGACATTGGACGCAGATCTAACACTAGCATAATACCCAGGGTGTCTGTGATCCGCTTTGCGACTGGGTGACAGGTTTTATTCTTGCTTCCTCTTGCAGAGGATTGTTTAACTGCCAATTGTTGTTCAGGGGATATTGCTTATGAAAGTGTTGGGGGGGGAAGATTGCAGGTGCTGGGATGTAGATGAGAGAAGGGAGGTAGATTATGCTGGAATGCTTGTTGTTATTTTTTTTTACCGAAGTTTCTGATTTTCCTAACAGTTTTCCAATAACTCGCTCCTACCTCTACTGAGTGTGGCTTTAAAAACGGTACAAATGGATAGACAACTCTTGCCAGGATTTGTGTAAAAATAATTCCACACTTAAGAGGTGGATTTTTGGTCTTATGCCCAGGCATGACAATGGCCTTTTTGTTATCACTGGCAAGAACTGCAGCAATTTTTCTTTTCAAGTGTATGAAAATCATATTGTGACATAGGAGGTGTTTAAAATTGAATAAAAAATTACTGGAAATTAGTGTTACTGAGGTTAATAATAATGTAGCTACAAAATAATACCTAAATTATGTTGTTTTAGCACCAATAAATGTAATTTTTTTAACAAATTGCAAAACCAAACAAAACCAAAACCAAAACACGCAAGGGCGGTTTTGCAAAACCAAAACCAAAACACAACGGTAATCCAGATCCAAAACCGAATCCAAAACCAAAACACGGGGTTCAGTGACCATCTCTAATCCCAACACACAATGCATATTTAATACATAAATGTTTTAATGTAATTACAGGCTTTGTTTTATATGTGGATGATAGAAGAAATTCATAAGTTTAGTTGTTTGATGTAGAGGAGAATGTATATATTTATTTTAAATAAACTGTACTGGGCATATGAGAGAGAGAGAGATTCTTCATCCCTTAAGTTCCGCTGTGGAACGCATGTGTGTTCCACTACGGAACTTAAGGGATGAAGGTACAGAAGCAGGTAGCGGGGCCCTGGGCGACGGCACTGCCCGCACATGCCTCGTTATGGCTATACCCTTTCCACCTCTCTAGTTGTAGAGAGACGCAAGTGTCAGACACACAATACATGCACACATTTCTGTGCGCTCTCTTTGTGGGCAGATTTTCATCATTTGCGCTGCGCAAACAGGCACACAGCAACTTATCAAGTGGACTTTAATTCTCTTTTTTGAAAGAACAACATTTGGTTCACACCACAGTGCCTTTAAATAACATATAACAGCTATACTCATTCACTAGAAAAGGCTTGATAATTGTATCACTACATGGTGAGCTAGGTTAGTTAACTGCTGCAATAAAACATGCTGTATTTACAGTGTATAATTGGTCTCATCCACAGGATAACAAACGGAAGCGGGCTCATCTGTTTACTGTACTTTGTCTTTCTTAGAGATGCTCAGGCTCGGTTCCTCGAGAACCGAACACACCCGAACTTAGGGGAACTGAGTACCGAGCCGAGGCGGCAAAGTACTTTCGCACACCCTCAGAATTGAAAACGAGGCAAAGCGTCATCGTTACGTTGTCAGATCTCGGATCTCGCAAGTTTTGGATTCCTTTATAAGATCCAACATAAGGGTGGGTGGGACAATTCCATTGCCCAAGGACAATTCCATCTTGCACCATTTTTCTTTTCTGCCACTGCTGTGTTCCTAGATGTGCTAGGAACTGCCGTGTGTTTGTGTCATTGCTCTGTCGCTTACCATCCAGCCAGGTCGCTGCAGTATTTGTCCGAAAGTGTATGAAAATAATATTGTGATCTGTGATGTGGTCAAAATTGTCTGCAAATGACTTAAAATTAGTGTTATTGAGGGTAATAATAATGTAGGAACAAAAAAAGAGGAAAAATATGTGATTTTAGCATATTTTAGGATTTTTTTCTAAAAAATACAAAACCAACACCAAAACAAAAACACAGAAGTGCGGTTTTGCCAAAACTAAAACCAAAACACAAACCTAATCCAGATCCAAAACCAAAGCCAAAACCAGTTCACGGGGGTCAGTGAGCATCTCTAGTCTTTATGGAGTGTAAGAGAATTGTATTATGATTGTGTCCAGTGGTCAGGCCATTTTGGAAGCTGTTGTGTCTTCTCTCTGTATACAGTGTACTATATCGTATTTATGATTAGTGTCACAAGATCGTCTATGTAACAATAGACCTCCTTTACGTGGTGCAGTAGGATAGGCTGCAGGCGAGTCGAATGACCGCAATAGAGTGAATGAGGTTGTAAACTTCATGCTAGAAGTTCACTTTCTATAGGGACAGTGTGTTTATCATTCCCTTCAGTAGAGAAGATTGTTTATACTTGAGTTGGGAACACGTACCAGCTATATCCTTGGGACTATGCAAGCACACCCTGGGCTTTCGCCCTGACCAAATAAACTTGGCTATAAATGGTTGGAGATTTTTCAAGAAAAGAACCCAAATTGGAAGAGTTTGAAATAGATAGAGGAGCCTAGAGAGGATATTCATCTTATTTGCAGCTATGCGGTCAATCCAAGAGATGTATACATTAATTCAGCCAACCATGTTGCTCTTAATCATCTTGACAAGTGGGGGCAACTTTGCTGAAATAAGCTGGTTTGACGTCTTGCTCAGATAAACACCCAGGTATTTAATTTTGAGCAATTGCCAGTGAGATTATAATTGCTCTTTAGGAGATTGAGCGTCCCAGGAGAAATATTTATGGGTAGGAGTTTTACTTAATCCAAATTTATTTTGAAGTTTACTAGTTCTCCATCATAGTGTTGAAGCTCCTTACGGATGAGAGGAAGCAAAATGACCCCAGTGCTGTAAGGCAGAAGTGCTAACCACTGAGCCACTGTGCTGCCTGATATATGAGCTCTTGTGCTTTCTGCCAATAATCTGCTAGGCGATGGACGGAGAGAAACCTAATTTGGTCTGGATGCACCTATAAGGTGATGATTGAGGCGATTCTGTTAGTGTCTTAGCAAAGAGTTTGAGATCAACATTTAGTAACAAGATAAGCTTATAACTGGATCATATTGAATGATCTTGGCCATCTATAGGGATCACAGCTATATTTGCCCTAGTAATGACCTTACCTCTACGGATAGAGTTAAACAGGCCAAGTACTGGTGGAGCAAGCACGGAGATGAATAATTTTTTATAGTATACCACCGTAAAAACATCGATTCCAGGAGCATCAGATTTTTTGAATGATGTAATTATCTGGGAGATTTCCTACGAAAAAATATCCTAGTTGAGGGATGTCACAATTGGGAACTTCTGAATTGCTGTCCTGATTTTGTGAAAACGATATATATCTTCTAGCGTAAACGTATTAGCTGACTCGTCATTCAACAAGTTATATACAAATCTGTTAAATTATTTTCAATGGAGTGTAGTTACTATATTGTGCCAGCAGGTGTCAGTCTTGCTGCTGAATGCACAAAGGTCCAATCTTTTTTTATAGATGAGAAATATAACTAAAGTTGATGCAAGTCGTAATGAAGGGGATACATGCAACAAAAATGTACATTTAATCAAAATGTGTTTTTTCAACAAATTTTTTAAAAGAAATTAAACCATACTATTTAGTAATTCCATATTTTAGACAGTGTGTGATGTTTTAATTATGCTTTGCTTTTAATACCCTGCGGTGTTTCATTACTCTTGGTAATTTCCCAGCATGCAGTGTGATTATATTAATATTTAAAAGAGAAAAAGATACAATATTTCTGAATTTATAAGTGAGATAGGCGCTGTGGAGGGGAACCTGGGGGATGCAGAGGGAATATAAGGCACGCTGAAGTTTAATAATGGTATTATGTATTATGTATTGTAAATCAATGATGGGAGAGAGATGATGGTGTACATGGAGATTAAAAGGACGTACATTTTGACAGACGACGTTACATTTTAGCACGCATTGACAGCTCATGGAGACAGACAGTTTTAGGTGAGTGATACTTGTCATTCAAATTTCCACTAATGATGTTGGGATAGCAGCGAGCGAAGAGAAATATGTGCCGGGGAGACTCTTGTTATCACTTTCAGTTTAAGCACCTGGATTTTAAGGAAGATTCTGTCTTTAAATAATATTCGCTAAAATGCTATATTTGCCCATGAATTTGTATTAATTTTATTATTATTACCCTAGGACAGTTTGTGGCTTTATATTTTTTCAAGTTACAGTCTACCATATGCATTGCATGCAAACAGTAGCTTTAAACATGGTGGGCCTGAGTCATTAAGGCAGGCAAAACTAACGTATTGTTGGCTTTTTATTTTAAATGTACATAAATTAGGCAGACGCAGGTCCATATTCAACTACAAGCGGATCTGAAGAAACCTCTCTTGTTGAAAACGAGTGTAGGTGCGCTCTGCATATATGGCACTTGTCGTATTGAGATAGCTACAACGTACTGCAGGATACGAACAATACAAATGTGCAATATAAAGTCTCAACAGAATGTACAATAACATTCAGTTATTGTCACCTGTTAACAATATAGTAATAAATGCTTTTTTTTCAGTTTTATTCCCTCATAAAATACATTTATTTAGGATGTTATAAATGTCTACTGTACGAAAAATACATTTTTTCCAGTTGTTCCTGATTGCAAACACATGTTATAGCATGCATACACAGCCATCAGCACTATCACTCGGCACTTACACCTGACCTGTAGCTGGCGCAAGAGATACAACAGAAAAACACGTACCTGCGGGATGCTTGAAGAGTATAATGTACAAATGACTAAGAAACCATTCTTTTTCTACATCTACGACCTCCACCAGGATAGGAGAAGCTGTCTTTTTAGCTGCATATATGAGCCGAAACTGCAGTTAAATACTCACTGGTCGTGCCCTGTGTATGTATCCACTAATCTACACCGTACAAATCTGCAAAACAAGTGTCACCATTCAGCCTAGATCTGACATTTCTTTGGAGCTTCCTAAATTAG
The DNA here is from genome assembly GCF_038048845.1 of Mixophyes fleayi. NCBI lineage: Eukaryota > Metazoa > Chordata > Amphibia > Anura > Limnodynastidae > Mixophyes > Mixophyes fleayi. The sequence goes on from NC_134403.1 coordinate 369,087,988, forward strand.
GCTCAAAGAATAAGACCTGAGGGCTGAAGTAAGCATGAAGGGAATTAAAGCTGAGACTGTGTCACTTAACTAAAGTTATCTCTCCTTCTCCTCACCGGCCTCCCCACTTCCCTTTGATGAGTCTGCTATAGTCTCTGTTTGGGGGGGGGGGGGGTGAAACTGCGTTGACTCTCACACTCAAACACCCTTTTTCAAATATTGATGTCACTAAATGACCCTTTCAAAATTGACAAGTATTGCAAATTATAACAATATTAGAATATATTGCGCTTTTTTTTGGAGTGTGCAGCTGCTGCTCAACCTCACACACAAACACCCATTTTTTTCAAAATTATTTCAGATGTCTTTGTTACCATTAATTCAGAGAATTAATGGTAACAAAGAGGCGGCAGGGCTTATTGGACAGGGAGGAGATGAGGGATGTGAAATAGGTTTGTTTGGCAAGACAGAGGGCAGAATAGTAGGAGGAAAGGATGAATTCGTAGTGGGTGGAGTCAGCGATGGAGCGGGATTTCCTCCAGTGCTGTTCAGAGGGGCGGGAGCACTTTTGGAGGAGCCGAGCAAGAGGGGAGCGCCAGGGTTGGAGTTTAGAATGGCGTGGACAAAGGGGGGTGGCAGTGGCTGCAGTGTCAAGGGCAACGGAGAGTGTGGTGTTGTAAAGAGAGACAGCAGTGTTGGGACATGTTAGGGAAGAAATGGGAGCAAGTAAGGGTTCGAGAGAGGACGCAAAGATGACGAGGTCGACGCTGTTGATGGGAAGCAGTGTGCGAGCAACTTTGGTGGGCGGGAGAGGTGAAACAAGGGGTAAAGAGAGGGTAAAGGAAAGGAGATTGTGGTCAGAGACGGGGAAGACATATATATATATATATATATATATATATATATATATATGCATATATAAAAATCATGCGTTTTGCAGAAAAAATTGCCGTAACTGATGTTTCGCTTAATTTTTACATCCGAGTTTGGCGAGAGACACTGAGCCATGACTCATTTTCACTCAGATCTCCAACATCAGATCTTGTCGGATTTCAACCAATCCAACTGCTCATCTTTACATATTAGAATTCTTACCAGAGCATTGACTGCGCTCATCTTTCCTCAAGTCTACTGATGCAGTTTTATGACCGCGCTGATCTTTCTGTACCCTGCTGTGGTTTTCATCTGTGCTGTGATACTGTGGACACTCCACATGCTTCTGTCTGACAGACCTTGTATCTGCATTCTTTCTACCACACCAGCTTCAATTTACTTTCTACCCTCGTGACCTGCGGCTGCATTATCATCCATCTAACCAGTACTCTGCGTTTATGAACTGTTGCAATTTACATCCCATTTGTCCTGCCTGCATGCTCACTAGCAAATAGGTTTTTTATTTGCTCATCTCATCCTTTTTCAGCCGATAATCTGTGACAACATGTTTGCAATTTAGCGTCTGCCTGCTTAGTTACAGGATATCCAAACCTGCCAACTTGCAATCCTTCCACAAAGACACTTTGTGTATATTCATCATCCTTTATTTATATAGTGCCACTGCTGTACAGAGACTATTTGTCACTGAAATCAGTTCCTGCCCCATTGTAGCTTACACTATAACTTCACTAACACACACACAGACACCAAAATAAATTTTGTCAACAGCCAATGAGCCTACTAGTATGTTTCTAGAGTGTGGGAGGAATCCCACGAGAAACACGGAACAGGGTTTGATTATCCAATAGGCTGACTACTCTGCAGACTAGGGCGCAAGGTTTTTTTGTGGGAAGGGTGACATTTTTGGGAACGCAAAATTGTGACAGGCGGAGGTATATACCGAAATCAATCTTAAAATATAGCAGAAGAATTGTTCTCTAAAGTAAAAAGAAAACATGTAAGAAAGATGTAGTAAAGTTTTAGTCTTGACGTATTCCCATGGTAAAGGTTGAAGACAGCGAGACATCCTTGGGCGAGCGCTTGAGGATAAGCGAGCAGGAGAGACAAGGATGGCGGATAGGCGCAGGTGTGACAGCCCCTCCCCCTTCACATCTTCATCCTCAGTAGCGCTCGATCATGTCTCTGATCTGCTATACAGTTCTGATTTTAATTAGAATGAAATAAGTGACGAAGATTGCCATGACCCTTTTAAATAACCAAGTGGAACTGAGCTTCTAAAACATTACTGGGTGGGATGCAGGATGCTGGACTTAAAATTAAGGAAAAGTTTGTTTTTATACTGTTTAATAGTCTGGTGTGGAAGACGAGGGGTTACTACGAGCGCTTTAGCCTAGGGTGGTCTGAACCCTAAATCAGGGCCTGGATGGGAAGAACATACAAATTGTACACAGATAAAGCCCTGGTTGGGAATCGAACTACTGACTAAGCTATTACCACATAGCGTCAACACGACAAAGCGACAAAGGGACCAATATTGAAAACACCATTTTTGGGTTGCAAACAATTGTTTGACTGCTGGAAGGAAACCTCACGACAACACTAAAAAACGACAACGCGACAAAGCAACAAATCTTATTTTATAAATAGCATTTTTGGTCTATTTTCTAAATAATTTGCTTATATATAAAAATGCTAAACAATACATATCGGACCCGCGCAACGCCGGGTAACCCTGTTAGTAAAAAATAAAATGCGATTGTCTCCTAACCAGATTGAGCTTTGGAAGCAAACACAGATCAGTTGAGCTGGCATGTAACGTACACCATTAGTCAATCAGTTGACCTGTTTTTTTTTACCTCTGCAACTCAGAGATCAGTACGACGGTATGCAGAACAGTCTAAGCAAACAGGCAAACATATTCATCACTTGAGCCTACATAAGTTACAAAGAATGTCTGTCCAGGTGCTAGATGAAAAGTTTTGCTTTGTATTGTGCTATCCATTGTATGCTAGTTTGTATCTAATCTATAATATAAATGTCTAGTGGCGTGTGTTAGTCTGTCTGTGTGTGTGTGTGTGTGTGTGTGTTTGGAAAAAATAAAACCAAGCTGCAGCGCCACCTGCTGGGCGGAGTTATACACTGACCTACTAAATTCTTAGTGTGTGTGGGGAAAAAAATTCAGAAAGGGCTGAAATTTGGTATACTAAGATGTTTTTAATTTGTTAATTTAATTTGTTAATTGTTAAAAGTGTTTATAAAGATGTAGAAAAAATATATATATTTCTTGAAGGAGAAGTGACAGTGGGGAGTGGTTGGTGGTTGCCGGGGGTGACAGAGTGAGAGGACTGTGATACTCAGGACCGCTGAGAGAGATCCCTGTGTCTGGATAGACATCTGGATAGATGTGGCGATGAAAATGAAGGATGAGGTGATGGAGAAGAATGATGAGGTGGTGACATGTGGACAAAACCACGTTAAAAAAGGGCGCTTACGTCGGGAAGTAACGCTCCTCCCCTGAGGAGGCCTGGGCTATGGCCCAAATGCATGACAAGAACCTTTTTAACACCTTAAGTAGCTTGATTTGACTAGAATGCATGAGTATCATGCACGGGTTAACTTGTAGTATATATGTATGTATGTATGTATGTATGTATGTATGTATGTATGTATGTATGTGAAACCCGTGTATATGTGTATAATGTGTATATATATGTGTGAGATGCATGTGTGTGTTTCCATGTTCCTTATTAAATTAGGTAGACTTTATCTTATCACAATCTGTGCTGCTTTCTATTACCAAAATATCCATTTGGTCCAGATCCTTAGGACACAAGTTTGTTTTCTTCCGATACAGATTTCAATTCTCTTACAGTCTTTAGCTCTCTCTATTCATGCTCTTGTAAAAGTCTGTTTTCAGCTATTACCTATTTTATTCTGTAATTGCCGTCGCCGTCACAATTTTCTACTTACTGGAGGGTACTCGAAAAATACCTCAGCGGGTTACCAGTTACCTGAACAATCCTGGATGCTACATTACTTGATTTCGCTTGCAAATAATTAAGTTAAAATAGGATAAACATGGCATTGTGTAGGACAATATAAAATGATGAATTCAGCAAGCAATCGTTTAAATAGAATCTCCCAGGAATAATTTGTTTTCACAGAATTCATTTTATAGGTTTGTTTTGCTGTTTTTGTATAAGTGTTGCTTTCACAAAATATAATTATTTATTGCATTGTTGAAAGTTTTAGTCCGTACAGAGTTTATGAAAGTGATGAATTCGAATCAGAGGTTAGCACAGTCTCGCTGGAATCAAGTTTTATGGCATAACCGGCCGTTCGGCAGAGGTGCAAAGCTGAGCGGGTAGAAGCTCCAAATTTCTGCATTGTAATTGTCAATTAATATTTGTGGAATTTATAATCTATGGGGCAATAGAATTCCCTACGATGTGCCATTTAGTGGTGGTGAAGGTAGTATCCAATGCCAATGTAATATCACGGATCTTTCCTTGTACCCCATAGAGGGGCGTAGGAAAACAGTGATGTTTGGGTACAGCTGTACCCAGAAATGTGCACAGCCAGACATGGTTGTGATGTCCGGGGGCTCATCTCAAATGATTGAATTCCACCCTATGGATAGAGCCGGGAAGACAACAGACAATTCAGTCTACTGTGGGGTGTGGTTGAAGTGGGACTGGGAAGAGTTAGAATCACATTCCGCCAGCAAAATTCAGATTGAGGCAAATATCTTGTCACATGACTGTGAAAAATAAATGAAGTAAAAGCTGGACAGCTATTTCACAGTTGTTGCCCCACTCAAGCGATACACCCCAAACCCCCGTTTTCCCTCCTTGTGTGGAGCCAGGTGGGGGCGTGGTTGACATCTTTTGCTCCTCTGTGTCAAACTGAGAGCTGTGACCTCATAACCCAGCGACAGACTTACCCAGTAGATGGCTCTAAGCATTCTGATTGGTGTGTAGCTGCCATTCATCAATCAGAGTGTCAGGAGATCAACACATAGGGGCATATTCAATTCTCGGCGGAAACGCCGAAAATCTCGCGGTCCACGCATTATTACCGTCATTACGGTAATAATGCGCGGAAAAACAGTTAATACGGTAATTTACTCACTGGGTTTCAGCTTGCCGCTCCCTGAGCTGCAAGCTGAAATCCAGCTAACTATTACCGTATTAACGGTGATAGTTTTTCCGTGGCGCGGAAAACAAAGCATTGAATATGCCCTATAGTGATTTGTGAATGGCTGGAGCTATCCTCCAATGGCGGTGCTGGAAGCTGTCCGCCGAGTAAAACAGTGTCAGGCGAGTTTCCTCTGCAGCATGCTGGGAGGTGGTGTAAGGTTGCAGGAAGGGTGTTTATGGGGTACCACCAGAGATGTGGGGGCTTCATTTTGCCCCTAAAAGATACTGGGGTTAAAGCCACCAGAGATTTGAGGCCTAAATAGTAAAGCCACTAGAGATCTGATGCCACCAGAGATTTGGAGTTGTCTGCACTGTAATACCCCCAGAGATTTAAGGGGCTGCATTGTAACATAACCAAAGACTTGGAGATCTGCATTGCAAAGTGACCTCAAGAACAGGATTGGAATCAGACTGGAGATTTAACAGTAGTCACTAATATACAATTTTTTTGGTGAAGTTGTGATAAGAATGCTCTCTGTATTTTACATAGTTAAGATGCTACTGTGTACTGTGTATTGGTGATTAAGATGTTGTCTGCCTCAAATATATATCTGTTAATAGAATGTTCTTTGCATTGTATATCTGTCAATATAATGCACTTGGGATTGCATGTCAGCCACTAGAATGCTCTTTGTATTCTATATGGTTCAATAAAATGTTCTTTACATTGTATAGAGGCCATCAGAAGTATCTCTGCATTGCATAGATGTCACAAGGATGCCCCCTGTGTTGTGTTTTGGTCATTAGAATGCTCTCTGTATTGTATAGAGTTCATTAGAATGCTCTCTGTATTAAATATAGGTAGCTAGAATGCTCTCTGTTTTGTAAAGGGTGCACTCTCTATATAAAATGATACATATTCAGAGGACAGAAGCGTATGGCAGACGGGACAAACCGTTACCTCCCATCATTCTGTTTAAAAAAATAAGCAGCATAGCTACAAAAGGTATAAAAAAATAAATGTTTAGAAAAAGTATTACATTTTTTACAGAAGAGGAAATTAGAGTGTTGGGGACATGCTATTAATCTCCCTGTGGTGCTTCTATCTGTAATTTAGCCCTATCTAGAATTGGGTCCATGACGAAAAAGGGACCGTACTGGCTTCTAACAGATGAGGTTCACAGATCCCTGGGGATAGCCATCTGTATGTACAGACATATTTCTATTGTACGGAATTGAATCTCCCTTCATGTGAGTCATAGTATTTATAGTACTTAATACTCTTACATGTCCTAAATATGTTTTTGGATATAATTTCATTCATTATAACCCTGTTTTCTTTTCATCTTTCCAGCAATGCTGAGGATATTTTATTTTGCTACACTTACATTACAATTGTCTCTAAACACACTTGTTTCCAAGACGCCGAAAAACATCAAAGCTGGAGACGTGTGAATGGAACACACAGCCGCTTCCTAAGCGGCACAGTGATGTAGCTATTAAATAGGACACAGCTCTAAAGGGAAAATGACCTTTAGGTTCTGTGAAATGTGTTCCCTGTACTTCCTTCAGAGTCTGAGAAAAGGTAAAGCAGGGCCCTAGGCATGCAAAGCTGACTTTATAATATAACCTCTGCTATTTCCATTACTTCTTAGAAGTTGCCTTTTATAGTTTTAGATGACCATGTTTGTTTGTTTGTTTATGTGTTTGTTTGCTTTTTCTAATCTGTTTAGATATTTGTTTTGCTTTGAAACCAAGAATGTTTTGAAACATTCATCACTTTGTCCAGAAGCGAGGATGTGTAACTTACAAACATTCCCAAAGTAAAAAACAAAAATGTATTGTAGTGTGACATTTTTTTAATTGAACTGCACATCCCAAAATCATGCACAGTTTTGAGTACAGGTTTAGTAACATAACTCTCAACAGCCCCAATTTTGGAAGTTGTCCCAATTCTCGTCAGAAAGGGACCTTGCCATGAGATAAAGAGGCGAGGCTTATTGAGCACGTGGGTGTGACAATACTGGTGTGGGTGTGGTTTGGGCTGACTGAGAATAATTACTGCCTTAGCATATTTGAAGGTGGTGGTACCTGGGCTTCTTATTAAAATGAAGGCTAGGATACCTGTGAGACAAGCATTTATGGGAAACATGTGACTTTGTGTTGCTCTTTAAATTGGAGCACTAGGATTGACATTGTGCTGATGTGTCCTGCATGTCGTCATTCAATACAGCGTCCATAGTTTTATCCAAGGTCAAAACTGTCAGCTGTCCCTAATGCCAGGGACAGTCTCAGATTTTAAAGAATTATCTCTGGAAATGTCTCTGTTTAACAATAAATGCCTATTTTCTGTATGTTAGATGGAATTCTGACCACCTATTACTCTGTAGACATCATGAGCCTCAATCAAGACCAGACATACGGCCATTTGCGTAGCATATGTTGTTTGCATTCACACTATGTATGCCCAGAAAGCAAAGTTATGCATGTGATCGCAACTGCACGAAATCACTGTTGTGGAGAGCCCACCTCTGCCGGCTCCCTGATTTAATATCTTATCATATTTTCAAACCGTCAAACAATATATCACCTCTATATTTTCAGGAAATCACCTTTACCTGTCATGATCTGCACTGTGCGCACTCGTTGCTTGGAAGTTTACTGTAAGGGAGCACACAGGATTCCAGTCTCAATCTCGCTCTCAACTAGTACTTAGGCTACAAATTTAACTGGTCCATTTCGCAACACAGGCATACACTTCCACTCCTCTCTGCAACTGCCACCAGCTATATATAAGACCCGTAGCAAACCTATGACTTCATTACCCAATTGCACACATTCTGCAATCTGATAGTTAAAAGAGTTAACACTTCCCACACTGGTATTTAAAGGTTTAAGACAGCCAAGCAATCAACATTTTCTAAACAGGCAATGAATTTGTTTAATGCAATAAGGACAGCACTTATTACATTTTAGATTTAATAAAGAAAAAGTACAATGCTTACAGGCTATAAAAGCAATTAATAAAAGATGACAAAATATACACCAAACAGGTAAGATGAAAGGAGAAAGTTCAGTGTATAAACTTACATATGAGCACCAAGGGAAATTCACTTGGAAGATGGACAGCTTATCATGGTTGATTGATTTCCCAAAAGTCTGACAATATCTTGTAAGTGATCGAATCTTTACACTTCTTCCACAATTCCCCTCCTACTGGGATGTGGTCTCCAAGGGAGGCCTGTGATACATTTTACAACCACAATTTACATTTTCCCTGTTTAATCCCAATGCTAAAATGTAGCATTCCTTTCCTGGGGAGAGTCATACAGACCCAAATTTATTCTTAGTAAATCCAATACAAATTTACCAATTTATTAATACCAAACAGGCATAGGTCCAGGGTATTGGTTGAGCTGATACTAATTTCCTTGCATTCTCTGCATGATAGACAGCTTTATTTGACATATGGAATGCCCTTCATCATACTATTTATGAATATTTGGTTGATCACTAATTATATTGATCGTAAGTGGTATTTTGGAAGTGGAATTTTATTTGCCTATGTAAAATATAGCAAGCCATCATGTGGTTTCCTTGTGCAAGGCCACATGCTGGGTGGTTCCTTGAAGTCTATTCAGGTGCCAAAAACCACTCCAGTATCAGGGCCTGGCTTACCCCAGGGGATATCTGAAGCTGTTCAGTTTCCCTTAAAGGTGTCAATGTTATCTTGTAGCCCTTGGTTCTGCAGAGCCACTGAATAAAGAAAGGCCACTACTTCTGGCCTCACATTTTACACATTGAGTGAGGTTATTAACTCTGTGAGAGCAGGCTTTGCTTTAAAGTCATTTGCATTCCCCTCTATCTTACTATATTGATTAACTTGATATACAGTATTTACCTTGCTGTCCCTTATGATTATTTTTTATTCACCCCAGTTATGTTATTTGTTAATCCTTACAACTGTAATTCCTCCCTGTTCACTACAGTCATAAGTCCACTTGTATTCAGCCGTATCTTATACACCAGCTACAGGGCAGGTGTCAATGATGGATGATAGCGATGATGGATACGGGTTAGTCTTTGATTTACAAAATTACACGTGTGTCTGTGTGTACAACTGTCTGCATTTAAGATTTATTTTCAAAACGCATTCTATGCACTGTATGCACTGAAGAATTAAATAAGTAGTTACTTTGTTTTAAATAATCTATTAAACTAAAAGTAAAGATTTGGATTTGAAACACATATTTAATTGTGATTGTTATTTTAATTTAGATTAAAGAAAAGCTATGTGCGCTCTGATGCAAAATTATTGCACAGATGCGTGTGCGTATACATTCTGTTCTGTGTGTCTACGTACACAATATACTGTTTATACGGAGCGTATTTCCTCCCATTTTCAAATCGCCATGTATCTTAAGAAATGCTTTGATTTGAAAATGGGCAGCACTGCGCAAACGTTATGGGCTCTATTTAAACACGTAAATTAAGGCAAATTTGCCTTCAGTCGTGATTCTGGCCCTACAAGTTAAGTTGTTTAACATTAGTTTTGACACTTTTAGCAATTCTAGTAAATGTGATGTCATGGGACTGCTGTGCTGAGATCCAGTATCACACAGAACCTGTCCGGGGGCACCAGCAGAAATGTGGTGCTGGAAAATACTTTAAGTTGAGATGCTCAGGCTCGGTTTTCTGAAAACTGAGCCAACCCGAACTTAGTGGATCCAAGTAGGCTTGCCAGCCGGCACAGTGCTTTCGCGCATCCTCTGATCGGAATCGAGGCAAAACATCATTGTTGCGTTGTCAGATCTCGCGGGTTTTGGATTCCATAAGTATCTTCCGCCTCAGGAGATCCAGTGCCATTGCTCACACAGAAACAGGGGTAACAGTGTTCTTGTCACTCTTTATTCTCCAGTGACATTGCTCAGTGGCATTGCTCACACAGAAACAGGAGGGGTAGCAGTGTTCTTGTCACTCTCCAGTCTCCAGTGCCATTGCTCAGTGCCATTGCTCATACAGAAACAGGGGTAGCAGTGTTTTTATCATTCTCCAGTCTCCGGTGACATTGCTCAGTGCCATTGCTCATACAGAAACAAGGGTAGCAGTGTTCTTGTCACTCTCCAGTCTCCGGTGACATTGCTCAGTGCCATTGCTCACACAGAAACAGGGGTAGCAGTGTTTTTGTCACTCTCCAGTCTCCAGTGACATTCCTCAGTGCCATTGCTCATACAGAAACAGGAGGGGTAGCAGTGCTCTTGTCACTTGACAAAAATTGACTGGAAATGACTGGAAATTAATGTTATTGAGGTTAACAATAATGTAGGAACAAAAAAAGAGCCAAATTATGTGATTTCGAAACAAAATAGGGATTTTAGAAAAAAATAGGGATCCAAAACCAAAAACTGTCTCTGCAGTCACTCCTTTCAGTTTTGTGTCTAAATCCCAACAAGTCCCTGTACTGATATAGCTGTTGCTGTAGATAGGAATAGTACAGCAGTATCTGCATCCCTGGAGGTACCAGGACTAGATATATGATGCTGTAATAGATCTGGAAATACCTCATCCAAATTCCAGTACAGAGAGTGCTGGAGTCACTATCTGGAGAGATATAAAGACCGGCAACAAGACCCTACTGCAAACCTCCCTGCTACAAAGTCACCAGGACGACAACAGAAACAGGGCTGAACCTGGAGAGCTCTTAGAAGGCAGCGTGAGTCTCATATTTATAAATACATAGAAATCTGAATGTGGAAATATACCCATCTGCTAACACTGAAGATGTATTTAAAAATGGTTATCTGTTACAGAAATCCACATACGTGTTTCTATTTTCTTAACCATTGTGTAATATTCACCGTTCATAAGGAAAGTCTGATGCAGACGTGATCTGCGATGCTTTGAGTCCCAGTGTCTCACTGTGTGTAATCAGCAGTCTTCCTTTCATCTCCAGCTCTCTGTACCTATGATTATTGTCTTCAGTGCGCAGACAGGAGTCAGACGCCTTCAAGGATCTCAGCAAGGAAGAAAGACGGGCAGTCAATGAATCCAGGCTGATTTCATCACTCCTCTCCTTGTGATTGTCTTTTAGAAGCCTCACCATAAACCGAAGACGTGATGATTTAATACCATTATGGATAAGCCTGGGAAAATTGATCTTATCCCTAACAGAAATCCCATCAAAGAAACCTACAGCCGGTGGTTTGGGATGAGCAACATAGTTTTGTAGATCTTTAGACTTTGATCATGTTAGGGGATCCCGAATCAGCTCACCGAGTTTAATGGTTTTCTCATAGGGATCAGTAATAAACATAGGACATCATCTGATGAACGGTTTGTGGAACTGACAGTGGCTGTTCTTGTAGTACATCAAAAATAAAATGGAGAAAGTGCAAAAATGTGAAGTTTTAGTGATAATGTTACAAATATATATCAGAAAAATGTAAATACTGGGAAATGGTTTCATGAAATCAAATATGGGAAGTTCATTTATATCTACTAATGGGTATCCACCCAGGGGGGAATAAACAGGCACTTGACACTCTTGGATGTAGACAGCCAGTCTAGCCGACAAAACCTTAATATGGGGAGGCTGAAGGCCACATGGATGGGCCAGTCCATGTCTTTCGGGACTTTAGACAGAAGAACACTATCATTTGCTTGGAGGGAGTTTGGGTACATAAAGGGAGCCCCTTTGTGCACTTCTACAATCATCAGAACTCCTTTATGAGTGGAATCAACATTACCTGCTAATAGGTACCAACTGAAGGTCCAAGAATGTACTAACTCAAAAGGGACATCTGGGGGTATATGAGATTCTATTTATTTAGTACATTCTACAATATGACAGCTAGAATCTGATTGGTTGCTATAGGCAACATATCCACTTTTTCAAGCCCGCAGTTTAGTAAATATACCTAGTAGAAGAAAATGATAGTGTGCCTGGAGAAATTGTGGATCAAAAAGTTGTAACGAAACCGAACTTAATTTTTTTTTTACAAGTGTTAAAAACACATTCAGGGGTAAGTGTAACCAGAGTCACATTGTGCTATTCTTATCCACACACCTTACCCAGATGTACCTTCAGTAGACAGCTCAATATCTTTTGGATAAAGGCTGCAAACATCCTGTTTCATCTTCAGTATATTATGGATGGATCATGATATGAGATAATAGCGACCTTTTGTGTCACATCATATTTGGGTTTTCACTCATCATAAAGATGACTCCTTCATGCCGATTGTTTTAGTCCCTGAAACCGTGACACTTAGTAGACTGTATACAGCATTTAGACTCCACCATTTTTTTCGTTACATTTTTCTTGCAATATGTCGTTGCTTTAAAAGTGCTGTCTCTTTGCTCTAATCCGTTTATAGACAAATGTTCATTAAAGGAAGACAAATCATCGCACTATAAACAAGATATAAATGCTTTAGACACACAATGGGAAAATAACTAAAAAGACCTAAAATAAATCCTAAAAGCAGAAAACTAAAATCTCTATAAACGATAGAACGATGTTGTGCCGATTCTGCAGTGTGTACGCACTCAGGACTGGCTGTGTCCATAGATTTTCATAGAGTTTACAGAGTCACGATCTTTTCAGATGATGGTTCCTGCCAATCACACGATAAACAACTGTTCGGCACGATATTGCATTTGTGTGTACGCTGAAACGATGAACGACGGTCATTCCAAAGTTCATTGTATTGTTTCATTTGATTTTTAAACCAGACTAAAAATCTTGATCAACGATGGTACGATGTCCTTCTAATTCTGTAGTGTGTACGCCCTCATAATCAGGATCTCCATAGAGTGTACAGAGTCACAATCTATTCAGCAGATGGTTATAACAGATGAAGAGCGCAGATCTGAAGGTAAATCTTTTAAGACTTTTTAGGGTATAGGGTGTACACATGAATCAGCATGCTGATCGGGACTTTTTTTTTTTCAGTCGTTGGTAAAATCGTTACCGATGTGGCATCGGGAGAAATTTTCTGTAATGTGTATCCAGCCATACTGTATGTTGGCGCCTTATAGTGGGCATAACTTTGGCGGCTCTATGGTCTCCTTTTTACAACAACTAGTTGAACCTAGGTTCAATCAACAAATTGATGAGGCACTGCCAAGCTTCAATATTATCATCATCATCATCAATTTATATAGCGCCGCTAATTCCGCAGCGCTGTACAGAGAACTCACTCACATCAGTCCCTGGCCCATTGCTTACACTCTAAATCCCCTAACACACACACACACACACACACACACACACACACACACCGACCGAGAGAGACTAGGGGCTAGATTTACTAAGCTGCGGGTTTGAAAGGGTGGGGATGTTGCCTATAGCAGCCAATCAGATTCTAGCTTTCATTTTGTAGAAGGTACTAAAGAAATGAAAGCTAGAATCTGATTGGTTGCTATAGGCAACAACCCCACTTTTTCAAACCCGCAGCTTAGTAAATCTAGCCCTAGGTGTTAGCAGCCAATTAACCTACCAGTATGTTTTTGGAGTGTGTCGGAGGAAACCGGAACACCCGGAGGAAACCCACATAAACATGGGGAGAACATACAAACTCCACACAGATAAGGCCATGGTCGGGAATTGAACTCGTGACCCCAGTACTGTAAGGCAGAAGTGCTAACCACTTAGCCACCGTGCTGCCCATTCAATATATACACATAGTTTGCTAATATCTAGTTTATGGGATTGTCTTGTGCTTGTCTTAGTAGAAGACTGTGGCAGCGACCATAGACAGAGGACTACATATATCTTGCCTTCCAAAAAATAGAGTAGCATCAGGAAAGGTAAGTGCTAGAGACATCCTGCCAGAGAGTGTATCTAGCAAACTTTTGACATGGGTTAAATAGACCATTTTGGTCTGTTTTCCACATATAGCTAAAATAAATAAATGAATAAACGAACAAATAAATAAATGTATACTTTTACATTAAATAATTTGATTTTCAACCAATGTATAAAAAACACAAATCTACTTGATTGACAGGTGCCATTTTAACGTCAACAACATTGAGAATCACCTTTTTGTTCAGTTTTACATTTTCACCGTGTTTCAGTTCTTGCTATTGTTTCATTGAGTGAATTTTTAAAATACTCCTCCACATGAGTATGAAGAGAACTGTTTCCACTGTGATATTGATAATATATTATTACATTAGACTTCAGGAAATAAAAAAATATATTTCTCAGAAAAGACAATTTCACCGTCACACACACAAGACATTAAGCCTGAGGCCACACGAGTGAACAGGGAAAGAAAGGGGACAATTTCTTCCAGAAAATAAAAGTTGGTGTATGTAATATTCATGACAGTAACTCGTTGTATCCCTGCCCTGAACCTTATGAGAATCCAATGATAAGATATTTCTTCTCATTATAAGAGCGTTGCTAGCATGTTCCCCCTCTCCTGGGCTGCAGATGTTCCGCTCACAGACACAGACTGTGTTTCACATCCCCCCCTCCCTCAAATCCTTGACAATCTCCTCCATGTTCGCAGTTCTTTGATATGTTGATGAAACATTCATTCTGCTGCACTGTGAGAACAGCAGAGGAGATAGACGAATATAGGAGCCGGGCCGCAGACTAGGGGATAACGCTGGCGTGACTTAGTGTAGATACATTTGTTTTTTTCCCTGTCACATCAGGAACCATCTTAAAGAGTGGAGATGATCAAACGTCTTGTGTTTCGTTTTGCAAATTAATAAGAGACATTAACTCAACGCAACTTGCTTAGTACAGGCAATACTGCAGCGTGGGGTCCCCCGACCATAATACCAAACCTGCCCCAGGCCGGTCAGGATTCCCTTGGAGATCTGGTCTGCAAAAAAAAAAATGCAGAGACCCCCTCTAGGTTTAACCAACCCCGTGCTGATAGCACTAGGGCTCTTCCCACAACCCTGGGGTGAGGGGTGTGGGGTAATATTAATTATGTAAGCGTATAAATACATTTTGTCCCTGGTGCACTACAGATCCCAGCATGGCCAGGCTGCCATTAAGTATGTGGTCGCCACTTTTAGACCTTCTATTTCCCTATCTCTGGTACTTAGAAAGCTGGGCGTACCATTGCTTGAAAGCAGAAAACCTCCCTGTTTATTTACTGATCACTTTTGATCAGCAGGCGTTAAATAAACATGCGATGAGCCCAAAAGAGCTCAGCGCAGGAGTTGAAAAAATACTCAGCGTCGAAGGGGTTAAATGTCGCTTTCAGACACATCAGAGAACTATGAAGTTGGCACTTGACAATCCAGCTGTGTGTGAAGCCTTTGATATTGAACAACCTGTTGCTCTTTATTTTGCATTAACAAACATCAAGTTCTTGATGAGGGGAGTTCACTGATACTGATCACGTTTCTCCCAGCAGCAAAGGTGGTGACTGCGTAAGAATATTATTATTTAGTGAAAGCATTCGGTGTTTATAAGGTAAACTCTGTACAACTGAGAGGTCTTAATGTTAAATGATGAATGCCAGACTTTTTTTTTTATTAAGTCACATGGGTTTGTTACCTGTTGTGTAACATATTATAACGGTATTTACAGACTAATGAGAAATGTGCTAAGTATTTATCTTTTTTTGTATTCCTCAGGGTGTATGTTTGCTGTATGACTTATATATGCTATTTCTCCATCTCTCAGTGGTGCATCCAATTAAAGCCTCCGTGATTTGGCGCAGGTGCCTGTGATTCTGTAGAGGAGGCTGGGAAGATATAAGGGTATTTAGAGGAGTATCATTATTTATTATAATATATGTTCTGAGAAACGGAACCTGTCCCAAAACGTTGAATACATATTTTTTTATTTGAGTCATTAAGTGCAGTGTGCAGTTTGCAATGTGACCGTGGTTTCCCTCTCCAACAAGACTACTTTTTAACACTATGATTCCCAGAATGCTCAGCAGGATCGCATTTACAGAATTAGAGTCTGTAGGTAGACAGCCTATGCCCCGCCCCATTCAGTAGCCACACCTACTTAGAACATTCCATACTTCATCATCGATCATGTTCTACACAGTTCATTCATTCTGATAAAAGTATGAGATGATTTTTTTTTTCTTAAAATGTGTTCCCTTATTTTTCCAATTTATTTTTAAACAAGATCTACGTCGTTTTCTCCAGTTTCAAAAAACATATGTGTGCTAGAAATATGGGGTGTCTGCCTAAAGACTTATTTTGATAACTTCCTTTTATAAGAAGAATAGACCTTGGTGAAGATTGCAAAATATTGTTTACTATACCTATTGGTTTGACACATCTTTATAGACCTAGGGATATATTTACTAAACTGCGGGTTTGAAAAAATGGAGGTGTTGCCCATAGCAACCGATCAGATTCTAGTTATCATTTATTTAGTATTAGTATATTCTACAAAATGACAGCTAGAATCTGATTGGTTGCTATAGGCAACATCTCCACTTTTTCAAACCCGCACTTTAGTAAATATACCCCCATGTATCTCTCTCTCCTGAAGGATTCCTGGATGCAGATTTATTGTATTTCAATGGTCCTGATTTTGGACCACAAAAGGAGTTAGGCTTTTCAGGAAAGTGGGTGGGGTTTTGCATGAATTTGTTTGTGGGTGGGGTTTGGCAGAACGGGTGTGGGGCTTATTTTGTTGCGTTTTCGGGATTCTAAATGTTGAGAAGTTTGCCCTTCAGGATTTCGGTGGAGGTGGAGCTTCATAACGCAGTTTGAGTAATTAGGTCCCACCAATTGTTAGACTATGACGTGAATCTTGTAATTACATATCTGGGGGAGGGGCCATGGTGACGCAATGGCGCAATAACAGGTTTACTATTATGGGTAATTAAAAACTGAAAACATTATAGTCAAAGTTTCCATGCTATTCTCAGACAGGATATAAGGTTTGAGAACACAGCTCATATAGCTCCTAAACCTGTTGTTGCGGTGTTGTACTAGATATGTCTGGGCCCCAAATAAAAATTGCAATGGGACCCTCTACGCACCATGCCATACCCAGCACATTCATTGGTAAATGAAAGCTCCACATATGGAGTGCTCCCTTTAAAATTGATTAATATTTAGTTTTGTTACATATTATGTACTGTTAAGGGTTGTTATGTATTAGATATAAAGGGGTACATTTATCAAACCTTCTAAACAGGAAAAGTGGAGGCGTTGCCCATAGCAACCAATCAGATTATAGCTATCATTTCCTAGATAAATGATAGCTAGAATCTGGTTGGTTGCTATGGGCAACACATCCACTATTTCTTTTCAGCAGGTTTGATGAATCTACCCCTTTAGTGTCATGTTCACCTCTATTCAGCTTATCTGAATTTTGATTATTTTTTTGGACACATTTGCTATTTTTCAGTTCTCAATGTACTAATACATCACATATATTATTATTATTATTATTATTATTATTATTATTATTAATATTATTACTTTTATACATTTATAATTATATGTACCTTGATCTAATGTTATGACTGAGCCAACTTTTAATTTTCTCTAAGTTAGACCTAGAGTAGCCTTTTTAGTAGCAGCTTCCAATCTTGTAGATGTCAGTGTGAACAATGATTTTATTGGTTTTTTTTTGTTTGTTTCATTTACGTTTATTTATTTTAATAACCTTTGGTTATGTTTTAGCTCCCAAAGTGGTATTTGTTCTGCTTAGTGGCTGACAAGTCACCTGCTGTTAGATCCGGTTCCACAGCAATCTATCAATGTTCCTCTCCGACGTCAGCGTCTGGGTAGCTTCACCTGTCCAACCTTAACGCAGGTGTCCTAGGGCCTCATTGATTTAAAATAATATCAATATGTCCATGACAATTAATAATAATAATAATAATAATAATAATAATAATAATTATAATCGTAAATGAAAAATGTTACAAAACGCTAAAAATAAACTTTATTTCTAGGCATTATAACTCCGATATACTTTACATAACATGCACATATTGCTATCACTATACACAGTAGAAGTTGGGGTGTATATTTCTCGGGTTGCTCTTATTGAGAAAAAGCATTATTATTATTATTATTATTATCTTTTATTTATGAGGTGCCATAAAGGGTCCGCAGAGCCGTACGTAGAGGTTGGGCTAACAGTACAGGGTGACAATACATAGCATACAATACATGGTATACAATACATGGCATACAAAACATGGCATACAATACATGACATACGATACATGGCATACAGTACATAGTGTACAATACATGGCATATAATACATGGCATATAATACATGGCATACAATACATGGCATACAATACATAGTGTACAATACATAGCATATAATACATAGCATATAATACATGGCATACAATACATGGCATACAATACATGGTATACAATACATGGCATACAATACATGGCATATAATACATAGCATACGATACATAGCATACAATACATGTCATACAATACATGGCATACAATACTTGGCATACAATACATAGCATATAATACATGGCATACGATACATGATAAACAATGCATAGCATACAATACATGGCATACAATACATAACATACAATACATGGCATACAATACATAGCATATAATACATGTCATACGATATACAGCATACAATACATAGCATACAATACATGGCATACAATACATAGCATATAATACATGTCATACGATATACAGCATACAATACTTGGCATACAATACAAGGCATACGATACATGGTATACAATACATAGCATACAATACATGACATACAAAACATGGCATACGATACATGGTATACATTACATAGCATACAATACATTTTATACAATACATAGCACACAATAGATGGCATACGATACATGGCATACAATACATAGTACACAATACATGGCATACAATACATGTCATACGATATACAGCATACAATACATAGCATACAATACATAGCATACAATACATGGTATACAATACATAGCACACAATAGATGGCATACAATACATAGCATACAATACATAGCATACAATACATGGTATACAATACATGGTATACAATACATAGCATACAATACATGGTATACAATACAAAGCACACAATAGATGGCATACGATACATGGCATACAATACATAGTATACGATACATGGTATACAATACATAGCATACAATATATGGCATACAATACATAGCATACAATACATGGTATACAATACATAGCATACAATGCATGGCATACAATACATAGCATACAATACATGGTATACAATACATAGCATACAATATATGGCATACAATACATAGCATACAATACATGGCATACATTACATGGCATACAATACATGGCATACAATACATAGCATACAATACATAGCATATAATACATGTCATACGATATACAGCATACAATACATAGCATACAATACATGGCATACAATACATAGCATATAATACATCTCATACGATATACAGCATACAATACATAGCGTACAATACATGACATACAAAACATGGCATACGATACATGGTATACAATACATAGCATACAATACATGACATACAAAACATGACATACAATACATGGTATACAATACATGGCATACGATGCATAGCATACAATACATGGCATACAATACATAGCATACAATCATCATCATCATCAACATTTATTTATATAGCGCCAGCAAATTCCGTAGCGCTTTACAATTGGGAACAAACATTAATAAGACAATACTGGGTAATACATACAGACAGAGAGGTAAGAGAACCCTGCTCGCAAGCTTACAATCTATAGGACAATGGGAGTTAGAAACACAAGGGCACGTGCTACATCATATTGCACAATGGACCAGCCAGATTGCAAAGGTAAAACATGGTATACAACACATAGCACACAATAGATGGCATACGATACATGGCATACAATACATAGTATGCAATACATGGTATACAATACATAGCATACAATACATGGCATACAATACATGTCATACAATATACAGCATACAATACATAGCATACAATACATAGCATACAATACATGGTATACAATACATAGCACACAATAGATGGCATACGATACATGGCATACAATACATAGTATACAATACATGGCATACAATACATAGCATACAATACATGGCGTACAATACATGGCGTACAATACATGGCATACAATACATGGCATACAATACATAGCATACAATACATAGCATACAACACATGGCATACAAGGTAGTACAAAACAAAGTTCAGGAAGAGCAAAGTGCAAAAAATAAAGACAAAGTGCAAAATGTATAAATAGAAACCAATTTAGAAGAGAGAAGTGCACACAGGGCAAAGAGGTAAAAGTAAATTCTGATTTACAGAGAGGAAGGGAAGGAGAGAGGTAGGGGAGTGAATAAAGGGATGCGCCTGTGCCCATTAGAGTGGGCAACATTTACAGGATCAGGGCAGAGGTGGGGAAGAGGAGGCACTGTCAGACAGAGGTGGAGAAGAGGAGGCATTGTCAGACGGAGGTGGAGAAGAGGAGGCACTGTCAGACAGGTGGAGAAGAGGAGGCACTGTCAGACAGGTGGAGAAGAGGAGGCAGTGTCAGACAGAGGTGGAGAAGAGGAGGCACTGTCAGACAGGTGGAGAAGAGGAGGCAGTGTCAGACAGAGGTGGAGAAGAGGAGGCACTGTCAGACAGAGGTGAGAAGAGGAGGCATTGTCAGACAGAGGTGGAGAAGAGGAGGCACAGGAGAGGAGTAAAGGTGGGGGCAGGAGTCAAGTGACGAAACGGAGAGAAGTGGGGGAGGGCTGAGGGAAAAGGAACAAGGAACAAGAGGAGAAGGACACGAGGAAAGAGGGCCTTGCTCAAGGGAGCTTACAATCTAAAGGTTAAGGGGAGACTGACAGGAGACACAGAGTGAGAAGATGGGGTGAGGGACAAGAACACTGAGGGGAGAGGAACAAGGAGAAAGAAAGATAAAAGTAAATATGGAAAGAATCATAGAAAAAGTTTATTTGATTGATTGTATAACAATCCACTAATTCAAAAGTTATTTACGGCACCTTAGTTCCCGAGAGGAACAATGTGACATTTAATAGGGTACACAAGGCAGTTACCAAATATCTCTCAGTTCACTAACACACAGCAACACTGGGACATGTGGTTTGGTCATGAATGGCTGGAATACCCTCGGACATAAAAGGGTTAAGACATAAATGATCCTAGACCAGGGGCAGACTGGGCAGGGAGGAATCTGCCCCCAGGGTTGGTAGCATAGTGGGCTACTTCGGGCTGGGTAACTGGGCCACCTGCATATTTATCCCTTTAAAATGTGCCTAATAAGCTGCTGAGTCGAGTCTATCCCGCTGGGCTAAAATATACCAGCCCTCCCCTGTCCTAGATGGAGCAGCATTTTAGGGGTAGATTCAATTTGCCGACGGTGTGTCACTGACATCACCGCGATGTCTGGCTGCGCAGATTGCTGGCCGCTATGGTAAGAAATATCTGCTCATTTTTTCAGGCACCTCTATGGTGTCTGAGGAAAATGTGTCTCTGTGGACTGTACAGGACACACATCGTGCTGAATTGAATCTTCCATTAGGAGTCAACACATAACAGATGAAACGCGCCGGGCTTTGAAGTGAAGTTTTACTGGCTACACTCCATTGGGCTATTGGAAATAGAGGCTGTCTGGGAAATTCTGGTATACTTAGCAATTGTTTTTTTTTTCTCAAAGTGCAAGCCAGAGATTTAACAGCACAAACTGGACCTGTCAACTACACACAATTTAGGCAGCTAGCCTTATAATGCAGCCTCTATATTCACTATTACATGAAGCATTCTGTGCTTGAAGCATTTTGGCTTTTTGGTTGCAGTATAATGTACCTCCCAATTATCCGACTCTTTGCTGGACAGTCCTGAATTTAGGGCTCTGTTTGTCCCAAGTTTAGGGCTTATGTTGGGGAGAAGGGAGATAGCTAATGGATAGCCTAGCACCTCTTTGGGTGCTACCACGCCCTTATTTTACCGTAGCCACTCCCCATTGAGATGTGGCCACACCCACTGCCAGGGACTTGCATGTTGGAATGTATGGCAATACCTTGTATTGTAAAAACCGTTCTACATAAACAGAGGCTCTCTAGTATGTCTGTGCACTGTGTTGTGCAATCATGAAATGTATTTTCTTCACCTATCCTTCAGTGGTTGCTGGGTGTGAATCTGGACAACCAGAAATGTGGATTAAAAAAAATATTTACCATCATTTTTGTTGTTATTTTTACAGCAGTTTCATTCCTGTCAATTTGATCTAAATTTTTGATCAATATCACACAAATAATTTTCACATTTTTTGTTACTGTGTTGCTGACCTAAGACACAGAACATGCTCAAAATATCAAATGTTAAAAACCAGATTAATCCCAAATTTACGAGATAATAACAGATGCAATTATAAAACCTTTGCAAAGTCAAACGTTTATTGCAGAACAGATCGATTTATGCAAATTATTTTGTAAAATCGTGCATTTTATTTACACTCTGTCCAGCAGATGGCAGTATAAGAGCAAGGCTGTGTGCTCATATTCCTACAAGACGTTCCTTGTATAATAATATTCCTCCGCCTATAACAAGACAGCGGTGTGTAAAGGGTGCACAGGTTTATAATATGGGTGTTCCTAACAAACCATAAAAAAAATGTTGCTGACTATAAATGAATGAAATTGTCTAAACATTGTATTTTTCAAATATTTGGAGGTAGTAAAAAAACAGGTCACATCTTATTGTGTCAGTGATAAGACTTCACTTGGGAAAGAGCATCTTTAGACACATTCAACCAAAGTGATACAAATATCCAAATGTATAATTATATGTGTTACTATCATAGTGGGACAAAGTCATTAAATCAAGAATGTTTCACCTAAATAGGAAGAGCTGGGAGGTATGTATAATGGGTCCTTATGTCCCCTCACTCCTGGGTTGATCAGTGTTTGGTACAAACCATCAGGAAATAGCCTCTGCTGTTTATTTTAATCAAAACATCTCTGCATAAAACATCACCCTCAAACCAATTATGAAACATACAGTTTTTAACAGCACTCCTTGAGCACCTCACTGATTCCACTTATGGTGCATTTTCCCCATCATGACTGGCGTGTAATGTTTGCATGTTTGGCATGTGCCCGTATTGTGCCCATACATTGTTCAGCCACAACATTAAAGCCACCTGCCTAATTTTGTGTAGGTCTGTTGACAAAACAGCTCTGACCCATCGAGGCGTGGCCTCCACAAGATCTCCGAAGGTGTCCTGTGGTATCTGGCACCAAGACGTTAGCAGCAGATCCTTTAAATGCTGTAAGCTGCGAAGTGGGGCCTCCATGGCTCGGACTTGTTTTATCAGCACATACCACATATGCTGGATCGGTCACCTTCTTCTATTGCTCCGTGGTCCAGTTCTGGCACTCACGTGCCCATTGGTGGCACTATTGGTGGTGGTGGACAAGGGTCAGCATGGGCACTCAGACCGGTCTGAGGCTACGCAGCCTCATACGCAGCAAGCTGTGGGGCACTGTGTGTTCTGACACCTTTCTATCACAGCCAGCATTAACTTTTTTAGCAATTTGTGGTACAGTAGCTCCTCTGTGGGATTGGACCAGACGGGCGCCTTCGCTCTCCACATGCATCATTGAGCTTTGGGCGCCCATGACCTTGTCGCTAGTTCACAATTTGTCCTTCCTTGGACCACTTTTGGTAGGTACTAACCACTGCATACCGGGAACACCCCACACAACCTGCCGTTTTGGAGATGCTCTGACCCAGCCGTCCAGCCATCACAATTTGTCCCTTGACAAAGTCGCTCAAATACTTACTATTGCCCATTGTTCCTGCTTCCAACACATCAATCTCAAGAACTGACTGTTCACTTCCTGCCTAATATCTCCCACCCATGACAGGTGCCGTTGTAACCAGATAATCAATGTTATTCACTTCACTTTTCAGTGGCTTTAATGTTGTGGCTGATCAGTGTAAGAGCAACGCCAACACCTCTACTTTGTCACTGTGATTATTACGCGACAGTATTGTGGATCTTAATGTTTTATTACATTGGTATTGGTGCTTTCTTATGTAATGCATCCCTGGAAGATACAAATGGCATACGCTTGAAAAGAATGGCTGACACCCACACTTTCGTATCTGTGAGAATATGTAGGATTAAAAGGGATGTGTGTCCAAAAACCGTTTCATGCAGTGGAAACACGTGTGAAAAAATAGGGACATGACAAAATATCATTGACACAGATACATAAATGACTCCTGCTGTTATTATAAAGGTGTATAATTAACTACTTATTTTTTCTGCAGATAAATTTTGCAATGCAAATCTACAAATTAGCTGTTTTCTTGACAGAACCATCCCTACATTGCAGAAATACAGTTGTTATCGCAGTTGCTTTTTTCCTTTCAATAATTAATATCCTTGCTGTGTTATCACTAAAATGTATCTTGAGACACATTAGAGGTATCTATGGGAGGAGCCTTACTGCTCTACAAGGCTCTTTTAGAGGTAATAAATAACAAAATAATGTATTCAATCAATATAAAAGTGAACTAATATTTACTTGATATTTTATTTGACATCAATATATATTTGATTCAATTCTCTGAGTGTTATGAACCCCACAATCAGCGACTGATAACTGTTATACAGAACCTATGGTGCGGGATGTTTTTCACCATTAGCTGCTGCCTTTCCCAGAACCACCCTGTTCACTGGTACTTGGATGCCCCATTGACTTGATCCCAGTAGTGTATAGACAAGACACAAAAGAGAATAGTCAATTGGCAGGCCGGGTCAGAGGGCAGAAGAGGACAAAGATACAGGAATTAGCCTAGGTAAACCTATCACCAGCAAGGCAATAATGGCAATGAGTGCATTATGTAGATTCTGGCCAATCAGCTGCTGGGTAGAAATCATGTGAGTAGAAGTGTGAGTGATCAGTTGCTGAGTAGAAATCATGTGAGCAGAGAGTGTTGACTGATCAGCTGCTAGGTAGTGAGCAGTGATGAGTCTTGCAAGAACTGATGATTAGCTGCGATGTGGAATCCACGTTAGCAGCTCAAGATGCAGGGTGAGTATGGCTGCTTAGCAACCTGCAGCATACAGAGAGACAACAACTCTGACATATAGCAGGATCTGGAATGGATTCTGAGACAACAGAGCAGCAAAAACATAACGCTGAGTAGTGAAAAAAAATACCCATAGAGCCTCATTTATGAACAAAGAGAATAGGTGAGTGAGCACACTCTGATTTCTGGAACTAATCCTGGCAAATGAGTTTGCCCAACCATTGCAGGACTGCAGGTCAAGGTGGAAATGTGCAAGGTGTAAAAGTGTAAAAAAAACTAGAAAGAACATTAAATTGACGGGAGTCTCACCGAGGAGCATATAAAACACAGCTAAAAACATTCATTATAATAAATGAGATTTGTATTCCCTCTGAGGAAGAAAAAGGAGTTACAAAATGCGTTGGGTAGGAAAGTGGAAAATGTGAGTGATTTGCAAGAGTTTTGTTAACCTTTATTTTGCATTAAACTGATATTACACATAAAAATATAATATTACATACGCCAAACTGAACCAATGATCTGCTGTTCAACGTCACTGGATCATTATCGGACATCATGGCGGTCTTGTGGCCCCACACACTGTTATATACAACCAGTTGCATGCTATGGCCTTAATGGAAGAAGTACGGTAAAGTGTCAGTCGGTGGAGAAGGTTATAGAGAAGGTCACTAAGATGAGGCAAAACATCTGGGGCCATTGGCAAGATTTACAAAATGTAATACATAAAATAAATTATATAGAATATTGAAAAAAAGGGATTTAAAGAATTTTCAAAGGGGGTATATTTATTTTCTAACAATGCCATTATATCAGCTATAAAATTAAAGAGTGGACAGGGAGAAGAGGGCAAGCACTGATGTATAATATAAATTTGAATTTTATTGTGAATTCAACTTTTTAATAGAAAATATGATTCAGTCCATGACACAAAATCAATAAAAAAGAAATGTTATGTATAGAGTATAAACCGAGTCTATATTCAATCTCCTAATTCAGCAGCTAAAAAGCTCTTAGTCAAGGACATAAAATCGTACCTCAATTAAGTCAATATATAGCTGCATGAGTGTTACGAATGGTAAATAATTGCACCACAATAAAACTCTGTTACAATGGGTCTCCAGGCAACTGCAATGTTAAACCAGTTTGTCCGTTTAATCAGGTGAAAAGAGAAAACATTGTTTTATGCTCCATACAACCTGTTTATCATCTCATCAGCATCAAGCAATAGGTCTGTCCACAGTCTTCCTGAAATCCTACACTAAGCATAAAGATTCCAGCCAGGTCATAAAGCAACCAATAGGCAACTATGAATGAGCTACGTTGGTGTTCTTGTCTACTAGGAAATTAGGATTGGCACATTAGTTGTGTGCCCCCATGCAAGAGTTGTGTGATAGCATCATGCCAAAAGATCTGTCAAATTATGGTTGGCAATTCCCAATTTATATTACATAATAATTGTTGAGGGACAGATATTTACTTTTGTTGAATTTACTGTATATACATCAATATTCATATGCAAACCTGCACAAATGTCACCCTACAGCGCAACTATTTTCTGGGACACCATGAGTTTATTTTTGTGCTAATATAGCAATTCTTATGTCAAGGACATAGACTAGTCCATCATGATGGAAAATCTGCTCTGGGTGGTTTCTATCTCTCTCGGAATTCAAGCATTTTACATAGCCTCGACTCGGCTAATATCTGAACATGGGAGTAGCTCTCAGTCTTGCACCCATTCCTCTCAACATACAACCCCAACACTCTTGAACTCAGAACTCATAACTCCTTGGACATTGAGCATCCCACACATGGTTACACTCCTAGGGGAGGTACATAAACACACATGCATTTGCCCTCAGTGACACCATACCCCTTTTCCAAAAATGTGATACATATATTCCATGCCATCAAACCACACCCTAATATCAGGTATTTTTTGAGAGGATTATCACACATCAATTAGCTTCAAAATAAAGGCATCATGAGAGATCATTAAGTGAAGTCAAGCAATGTCACCTGTACTGAGTGGTGAGCTCTGCCAGCAGATTTACTGGCACCAGCACAGAAACTAGGTCAATCCAGTAATATTATTACTTTAAGATATTTATTACTTAAAGTTAACATTATACAAATTCAAAGGAAAATGAAAATTTAGTGTTAGATTCCCTATAAAATAAACAACTGACTATATTATAATCAAATATTAAGGGTTTTTGCACCACGATCTATCCACCTAGACAGTAGTGCTCATGACGTGGTTACATCCAACTACTCAGCAGCATCATGTTCTCTGTGAAAGTAGTGCAACAACAGAAGCAAACGCACCGGGAGCTCAGGGTCTCTGGAGGTCTTGGGCCAACCACAATATGGCTGCTGGGTTATGGCACACTTCTTGCTACCATTGAAGCGCCAGTGTGCAATGATTACCATTTATAGAAGGCTTTCGAAAGTCAGAAAATCTGACGATGGCAGCCCTTCCACGAAAGCTCAGATCTTCCAATATCTATTAAAAAGGGCTCACTGCTACTTCCGCCTGTCCTTGGGATTCGGGCACAGTGTATTTGAAGCAATCTTACACTCCCAAACACCTCACCATTCACTTTAATGGGATTATAGAACAAAACACACTACCGCTCAGAAAGGTGTTTTGGGTTAAAGAAAATAACACCTGACAAAGATGTCGAAAATGAGAACTGATGCAATCTATACACTCCAGGACAGGCCAGCAATAAAATAAAATGCCTAAAGTATTTTCCTAACAATGAAAGAAGGGAAAAAAAAAAAATGCCTCTCTGACCGCATCCTTGTATGTTGCCAACTTCTATATGGAACTGATTCTGATTACACATTGAAGGTTTCAAATAGAGGTAAAAAAAAAATGCTGCTTTAATGATATTAACGTGATCTGCAGAATTTCCTTTTAGATAAGTTGTGGAAAAGGGAATTGGGTTGAGAAATCAATGGTAGATTTCAGAATGCCCGGACGATGACCACGCTTACACCTATTTGCAGAGTAGTCACCAGGTATGAAAATAATATTTGTTTCACTATGGAGAATTGAATTTTTGAATGCCTTATAAGGAATGTAATGGACAAAACTGCAGGTTCTCCCTTGTTGGCTGCTTAAACCACAAATAGGGACATTCTTACCTCCTGATGTTAAAGCTAAGAAAAGATGATTTTCCATATGGGATTACCATAATACACATTGCATTCACAGTACATACAGACACATGCAGAGCAAAAGCAGTTAAATAAAAATTAAATGCACAGAATTCGTACATATGAACAAAGTACATTAACTTTATTCCCTCTCCACTCCAAGTGGCTTAAAAACAATGGTGTTTAAGTGAGCACAGCATATGTCATGTAATAGTTATAGTTACTAACTATGGGGGGTGCCCAAAAGGGATGCCAGTAGAGATTGGCGGGCATATTTTAGACCAGGGGGCAAGACTTGGCTTAGCAGCACATTGGGAACATTTTATAGGAAAAAAATGCAGGTAGCAGCCCGAGGAAGCTCACTTTGGGAACGGCCTGGGGGGCAAATGCTCCGCACCTGAGACAGCCCCTGGATGTCAGAGCATAACTAAGATGAAGCCAGCAACTATATGTCATTTTGGAAAAGCATCCCTAATCAGCATACTTGCCAACTTTTAAAGGTGAAGTAGCAAGTGCAGTGGGCCACGGTGCGGAAAATTGCGTCAGTTTGTCCCCGCCACCCGGGAGACGAGGGGTGGGCCAAAATGTCTTGATTTGCGGCGAATCACATCACTGCGATCCCAGCCATGCCCACTATCACTAGCAAGTAGGTGGGATATGGGAGAAAGGTCTGCTCTCCTGGAGGTTCGGGAGAACTACCCGAAATTCCGGACACTCCAGTAGAATAGGAAAGTATGTTTATCAAGCGTCTATGGACATATGATTGTGAATGTTATAAAATGCATCCATGTGCTATTTTATATTGAACATGACCCTACATGTGTCTTTGGTGTACGTCTGTGCACGGTTCTTTAAATTGACACTAAACAGCTTTTCTTGCTGAGTAAAAAGACGGCTTTGTGTTTATTTCAGCATCATCCTCTTGGCCTCTCCTCACAATCCCTAACTCAAGGCTCATCTGTGATGTAGTTCTGTGTCATGAAATTCAGTCTTTCCCAACAAAGGAAGGGCTGAGAAAAGAATTCACAGTTACCTGGCCATTATGTCTTTTGTACAAAAACTGCGGCTTTCAAACATGAAAAAAGTCAGTAAAAGGAATGGAATAATAATAAAAGTAAACATTTACTTATAATGGATCCTTCGCATTTCTCTTTCTGAAACCAGAAATGGTACTTGGCTCTACTTATCTGAATCCCGTTGCCAATTGCTTTATTCCTGGTACAAGATCGCGTTCTCGCTGTCATGCTTTTGGTACATATTACTGCTGTTTAAAAATAACCCCATGTTTTATCTTTTAAAAGTGGTTTGCGGCTGGTGCTTTTCAGAAGTTGATGGATCAGGTTCCTTCTTCAATAAATTCTTAAATCATTCTTTGTAAGCATAACCTCTTCCCTGCCACTCCTTCCACTGGGCACAGTGGTTTATAACACTGAAAAAAGATATTATATGGTTCAAGGTCACAGGGACAAAGGCAATATAGGAGGCCAGTATGTTCTCAAGTGGCCAATAACCTACAGATAAAAAGACCGTGAGATAAACTTGTGATGTCACACAGTGAGCGCAGTCACACAGTCTATGTAGCAGGTTAGTGTGTGATTGGATGGTGATGTCACAGTGCAGTCACACAGTCTATGTAGCAGGTTAGTGTGTGATTGGATGGTGATGTCACAGCGCAGTCACACAGTTAATGTAGCAGGTTAGTGTGTGATTGGATGGTGATGTCACACAGTGAGCGCAGTCACACAGTTAATGTAGCAGGTTAGTGTGTGATTGGATGGTGATGTCACAGGGCAGTCACACAGTCTATGTAGCAGGTTAGTGTGTGATTGGCTGGTGATGTCACACAGTGAGTGCAGTCACACAGTCTATGTAGCAGGTCAGTGTGTGATTGGATGGTGATGTCACAGCGCAGTCACACAGTCTATGTAGCAGGTTAGTGTGTGATTGGATGGTGATGTCACACAGTGAGCGCAGTCACACAGTCTATGTAGCAGGGTAGTGTGTGATTGGCTGGTTATGTCACATAGTGAGCGCAGTCACACAGTCTATGTAGCAGGTTAGTGTGTGATTGGATGGTGATGTCACAGCGCAGTCACACAGTCTATGTAGTAGGTTAGTGTGTGATTGGATGGTGATGTCACACAGTGAGCGCAGTCACACAGTCTATGTAGCAGGTTAGTGTGTGATTGGGTGGTGATGTCACACAGTGAGCGCAGTCACACAGTCTATGTAGCAGGGTAGTGTGTGATTGGCTGGTTATGTCACATAGTGAGCGCAGTCACACAGTCTATGTAGCAGGTTAGTATGTGATTGGATGGTGATGTCACAGCGCAGTCACACAGTCTATGTAGTAGGTTAGTGTGTGATTGGATGGTGATGTCACACAGTGAGCGCAGTCACACAGTCTATGTAGCAGGTTAGTTTGTGATTGGATGGTGATGTCACAGGGCAGTCACACAGTCTATGTAGCAGGTTAGTGTGTGATTGGATGGTTATGTCACACAGTGAGCGCAGTCATACAGTCTATGTAGTAGGTTAGTTTGTGATTGGATGGTGATGTCACATAGTGAGCGCAGTCACACAGTCTATGTAGCAGGTCAGTGTGTGATTGGATGGTGATGTCACAGCGCAGTCACACAGTCTATGTAGTAGGTTAGTGTGTGATTGGATGGTGATGTCACACAGTGAGCGCAGCCACACAGTCTATGTAGCAGGGTAGTGTGTGATTGGCTGGTTATGTCACATAGTGAGCGCAGTCACACAGTCTATGTAGTAGGTTAGTGTGTGATTGGATGGTGATGTCACAGCGCAGTCACACAGTCTATGTAGTAGGTTAGTGTGTGATTGGATGGTGATGTCACACAGTGAGCGCAGTCACACAGTCTATGTATCAGGTTAGTGTGTGATTGGATGGTGATGTCACAGGGCAGTCACACAGTCTATGTAGTAGGTTAGTGTGTGATTGGATGGTGATGTCACAGCGCAGTCACACAGTCTATGTAGTAGGTTAGTGTGTGATTGGATGGTGATGTCACACAGTGAGCGCAGTCACACAGTCTATGTATCAGGTTAGTTTGTGATTGGATGGTGATGTCACAGCGCAGTCACACAGTCTATGTAGCAGGTTAGTGTGTGATTGGATGGTTGTGTCACACAGTGAGCGCAGTCATACAGTCTATGTAGTAGGTTAGTTTGTGATTGGATGGTGATGTCACAGGGCAGTCACACAGTCTATGTAGTAGGTTAGTGTGTGATTGGATGGTGATGTCACAGGGCAGTCACACAGTCTATGTAGTAGGTTAGTGTGTGATTGGATGGTGATGTCACAGTGCAGTCACACAGTCTATGTAGCAGGTTAGTGTGTGATTGGATGGTTATGTCACACAGTGAGCGCAGTCATACAGTCTATGTAGTAGGTTAGTTTGTGATTGGATGGTGATGTCACAGGGCAGTCACACAGTCTATGTAGTAGGTTAGTGTGTGATTGGATGGTGATGTCACAGGGCAGTCACACAGTCTATGTAGTAGGTTAGTGTGTGATTGGATGGTGATGTCACAGTGCAGTCACACAGTCTATGTAGCAGGTTAGTGCGTGATTGGATGGTGATGTCACAGCGCAGTCACACAGTCTATGTAGTAGGTTAGTGTGTGATTGGATGGTGATGTCACACAGTGAGCGCAGTCACACAGTCTATGTAGCAGGTTAGTTTGTGATTGGATGGTGATGTCACAGGGCAGTCACACAGTCTATGTAGCAGGTTAGTGTGTGATTGGATGGTTATGTCACACAGTGAGCGCAGTCATACAGTCTATGTAGTAGGTTAGTTTATGATTGGATGGTGATGTCACAGGGCAGTCACACAGTCTATGTAGTAGGTTAGTGTGTGATTGGATGGTGATGTCACAGCGCAGTCACACAGTCTATGTAGTAGGTTAGTGTGTGATTGGATGGTGATGTCACACAGTGAGTGCAGTCACACAGTCTATGTATCAGGTTAGTTTGTGATTGGATGGTGATGTCACAGCGCAGTCACACAGTCTATGTAGCAGGTTAGTGTGTGATTGGATGGTGATGTCACACAGTGAGCGCAGTCATACAGTCTATGTAGTAGGTTAGTTTGTGATTGGATGGTGATGTCACAGGGCAGTCACACAGTCTATGTAGTAGGTTAGTGTGTGATTGGATGGTGATGTCACAGGGCAGTCACACAGTCTATGTAGTAGGTTAGTGTGTGATTGGATGGTGATGTCACAGTGCAGTCACACAGTCTATGTAGCAGGTTAGTGTGTGATTGGATGGTTATGTCACACAGTGAGCGCAGTCATACAGTCTATGTAGTAGGTTAGTTTGTGATTGGATGGTGATGTCACAGGGCAGTCACACAGTCTATGTAGTAGGTTAGTGTGTGATTGGATGGCGATGTCACAGGGCAGTCACACAGTCTATGTAGTAGGTTAGTGTGTGATTGGATGGTGATGTCACAGTGCAGTCACACAGTCTATGTAGCAGGTTAGTGTGTGATTGGATGGTGATGTCACACAGTGAGCGCAGTCATACAGTCTATGTAGTAGGTTAGTTTGTGATTGGATGGTGATGTCACAGCGCAGTCACACAGTCTATGTAGCAGGTTAGTGTGTGATTGGATGGTGATGTCCAGGGCCGGATTTCCCGCTAGGCATCCTAGGCAACTGCCTAGGGCCCAGCGGTACCCAGGGGGCCCTGCCAGAGCCGACGGTGAGCAGGGTAGGCAAGGCAGAGGGGCGCTCCCCTCCGCCTGCCATCCCCCTCTGGCCATCGGCACAATACAGGCTTCAAATCGATGCAACATCAAAGAAAAAAAAAGGAAGAAAAAAAAAAAAGTCAGCTGACCGCGCGTCGGGTCCCGGCAGCCTCCTCTCCTTGTCTCCCACTGAAAATGACGGCTGGCGTGATGACGTCACGCCCGACGTCATTTTCAGTGAGAATTCGGCGAGGAGCACAGCCGGACCAGAGGAGGAGGAGCAGCTGCAGCGTGCCATCGAAAAAAGAAGAAAACAAGAACAGAACAGGCAATTAAAAGGTAAGATAACTAACGGAGGGCCCATGCTTGTTCAGTGAGGGGCACGAGAAATGTGGAACAGCCAGGCATTAAGGACACAGAGGGGCATGATGGCAGATATGTAAAAGGGGCACGATGGCAGATATGTAAAAGGGGCATGAAGGCAGATATGTAACAGGGGCATGATGGCAGATATGTAAAAGTGGCATGATGGCAGATATGTAACAGAGGCATAATGGCAGATATGTAAAAGGGGCATGATGGCAGATATGTAAAAGGGGCATGATGGCAGATATGTAACAGGGGCATGATGGCAGATATGTAACAGGGGCATGATGGCAGATATGTAACAGGGGCATGATGGCAGATATGTAAAAGGGGCATGATGGCAGATATGTAAAAGGGGCATGATGGCAGATATGTAACAGGGGCATGATGGCAGATATGTAAAAGGGGCATGATGGCAGATATTTAACAGGGGCATGATGGCAGATATGTAACAGGGGCATGATGGCAGATATGTAAAAGGGGCATGATGGCAGATATGTAACAGGGGCATGATGGCAGATATGTAAAAGGGGCATGATGGCAGATATTTAACAGGGGCATGATGGCAGATATGTAACAGGGGCATGATGGCAGATATGTAAAAGGGGCATGATGACAAATATGGAACAGAGGGGCATGATGACAGAAATATGGAACAGGCATTAAGGGCACAGAGGGGCATGATGACAGAAATGTGGAACAGGCAGTGTGAGGTGAAATAAACAAGGGGAGCAGAATATGGAGGGCACAGTGTGATGGTGAAGGGTGCACAGTGTGATGATAAAACGGGAAAAGCATGATGGAGGGCACAGTGTGATGATGAAGGGAGTACAGTGTACTAAAGGGGAAACAGTGTGAAGGAGGAGAAAAAGTGATGTGTTGGGGAAATATTTTTCTCTTCTGTACTTCAACTTATTTGGCAAAATACATTTTTTGTAGGAGGGAGCTGGGAGAGCGTGCGCAGGCCCAGTGTGCTTGGACTGGGCGTGCAGGGACTGAAGTGACATCATACGGAGGATCAAGGTACAGTGCGCAGAGTTGGACCAATAATATCAACCTGCAGGGACTGAAATAACCTTTCTTTTCATCAGCAAATGTGAGTAATGAAAAGTAATCATTATAAATGCTGTAATTATCTCTATTGTAATAATGTCCACTCTTCAGTCTGTGACAGAAGCTCTGGGTAAGTGGTAAATGGCAGGTACATAAGTCCCAGGTTTCTTTCGTTTGTAGTTTAAAACAGACTGATCAAGAGATGCACCTGGGAGGTGCCTGTGAAAAGGCAGCTGGGAATGCAACCAGTGTCTCAAACCTGGGGAGGAGATGAGTTGCCTCCTCAGACACTCTGCTGTAGTGAGCAATAATATCTTGTAGTTCTGAGAGAGGGTCTTGCTAAATGTATTATCTAGTAGCCAGACGGCTAGGATATTGTATATATTTTGTTTTGTTTACAAGCTGGTGAATAAACTGGCTGTGGTTGTTATCCTGAAACGTCTGGACTTGTGTGGTTATTGCTGCTGTTCACCAAGGAGATAGTATCTATCCCCCTGATTACATTACAAGTCTTTATATAGTGCAAAATCATGGGGGGAGCATGTCTTCTCTGGGAGTGTGTGTTACACACAGTAGTAAATTATCACATGCAAATGATTTGGTTAACATTATTTGCACTCTGTTTTATGTAAGGATTTAATTAAAAGTTATTATTTATTGGTATAACATTGTCTGCACTATCTTTTCTAGTACCTATTAAAAGTTAATATTGTTTCACGGAGGGGGGCACTAAACCAGTATCTTGCCTAGGGCCCTATGAGGTCTAAATCCGGCTCTGGTGATGTCACACAGTGAGCGCAGTCACACAGTCTATGTAGTAGGTTAGTTTGTGATTGGATGGTGATGTCACAGCGCAGTCACACAGTCTATGTAGCAGGTTAGTGTGTGATTGGATGGTGATGTCACAGAGTGAGCGCAGTCACACAGTCTATGTAGTAGGTTAGTTTGTGATTGGATGATGATGTCACACAGTGAGCGCAGTCACACAGTCTATGTAGCAGGTTAGTGTGTGATTGGATGGTGATGTCACAGCGCAGTCACACAGTCTATGTAGCAGGTCAGTGTGTGATTGGTTTGTGATGTCACACAGTCTATGTAGCAGGTTAGTGTGTGATTGGATGGTGATGTCACAGCGCAGTCACACAGTCTATGTAGCAGGTTAGTGTGTGATTGGATGTCGATGTCTTCTCAGAGTCTCAAGTTATATGTAGCACCTTTGTGGTATTTGGAGCCACTTCTGAGGCTCATGAATTATCATATTGTCCACCATTGGTATAAGGTATAACTGTGGCATGCATGTATGTCCTGCAGCTCTCCTGGTGATTATGCCCTGTAGTTAAAAATGAGTAACATTTGCAAAACTGTT
The DNA here is from genome assembly GCF_038048845.1 of Mixophyes fleayi. NCBI lineage: Eukaryota > Metazoa > Chordata > Amphibia > Anura > Limnodynastidae > Mixophyes > Mixophyes fleayi. The sequence goes on from NC_134403.1 coordinate 369,123,734, forward strand.
AAAAATTTTGCACCTGTGCTGCCGCAAAATTACATTCTAGCAACGTTCCCCTGCAATTTCGCTTATTTGTATTTGGGAATTTTTGGACAGACACCTCCAATATGATACTCATAATGTATTTCTAGTAAATAGACTTCTAATTAATTATCAGGATGGCAATAACAATTCTACCTCTGTAATCTTATGCGCTTCACTTACACATTTCAACTCTCTATTAGATTGCCAAGCTTCGATTGCCCAGCCCACAGGAAACAGGAGCCCTTTAAACTCTAAGCTCCTCCTCAGCACTAGCCTGACTGACAGGTGTCAAACGCATGTCTTTCTCCCCCCTGAGTCTGACACCTCCCACCTCCCCTAGATAAAGATGATCTGCTTTGTTTTGCCTGACTTCGAGGCCTGATCAACTCACCTGGTAAGTTGTTCACTTTGCACCAGTACAAATAATGTGTTATTAAAAGCTATGGTTACTACAAAAAGTTTGTTGTTATGTATTTTCAAAACATTGTCTGAAAGTTGCTGTTTTCACTCCTGTCCTCCTTGCTGTCCTGCATCTAAATCTATAACAAACAAACTAAGGAGGAATTGTTGTATATGATTAGACAGCTGTAGGATCTGCAGACCATGATCTGTTAATGATGCATCTTCTTTGACACTTCAGGAGGGGATTAAATTGCTGACAACAGTAACATACTTGGCATGAAAATCAAAGTCCATCTGTAACGGAAACCCTTTTGGTTCTGTGAAATGACAGCTCAACAACCGAGCAAAATCAATGCATCATATACAGTCTGAATGGAGCAGATTAAATAAATGCCTGTGGAAAATTCATATTCCCTCTGGAGTTTTTAAGAACATTTTATTGAATGTTAGAAAGGTCAAACCTAAAAGAAACTTGTGAATAACAAAAGTCAAGTACCTAGTACCAAGTACAAGTTAGGCTAAACCGAGGATCGCCCCACAGGTACAAATTCCCTACTTCAAGCAGAAAAGGCGGAAATGGCAAAATTTAAGAAAATGTATGTTCTATTTCTACAATTATACTGTTAATTATTTTTACTTAGTTTAAAAAACACATATATTTATCAGGAAGGTACTGTAGAAATCGTTTGAGTTATAAATAAAAATCTGATGAAAAATTATTATTTAGAAAATGCAAAAATATCTTTACTGCCATTGGTTAAAAATGCTTGATTTTGTCTCATTGATTTCTAATGTACATTAATTTCAATAGAGTGCATTTCATGTAGAAACTCCAATTAAATGAAAATGGGCCATTGAAATGAATGGACCATAGACAGCAATGAAGCTGCACAGCACTGGTTATTGATATTCACCACATTTTGGACAATTATTCTCTATTTGTGTGTGATCAAAGCAGAGAGACCCCAGAACTTCTCTTCACCACTAGCCAATCAAATTGCAGCTAGTGTGGGAACCCACTTGTGATTGGCTGATCACCTGAAAGGAGTCCCAGTCAATTGCGTTTACTTTCACTTAATTTAAAAAAAACTCACAATAATCTGGGCGCTACAAAATATATATATAAATCCAAAATTATATTTTAATAAACTTTAAGCAGCCGTTAAAGGATATTGCTAATTCCTACCATAGAAAAAACAAAAGCACGGTTCTACTGACAATCTCATGCGCAGAAAGACTGTTTAATCCCTCTAAATTACTAAAAGTATATCTAATACAACATAGGATGTAAAAGTTTAAAATCATGACAAACTTGTCCGTATAGACAGGTTTATAGAAGCAGGTAAACTAATAATTGCCTTTCAATGTTCCAGGTATACAGGCTTCAATGAATAAACACATCCAACAACACTATATATAACACTCCAAGGGGTAAATGTATCAAGGTCCGATTTTTTCAGAAAGTTAAAATCCCGGCAAATCGCGGGTTATTTTTTTAGTCCCCAAAGTGTCAGTTGTATTAAACTGCGATTTTTACTCTGATCTTAAAAATCGCTGGTCATCTCTGGCGATTTGCTGCAATGTCAAACACTCCCTTGTTTAGCTAACTCTCATGAATTTAGGTTAAAAATCTCGTAAACAACATGCTGCTTGCTAGCATAGTGAACAGATCACTGTTACAATGTCTATCTCTACAGCCGCAGGTCCCCGCAGCAGTTTTGTGTTATAAAATCGTGGGGTCCCCCGGGCCACTATTAACCCTAGTGCTGCCAGCCTACTGCTGGTTGCGTGAAAATCGGGGTAGAATTTGCATGGGTCCCCCCTGATTTTCCCTCAATCAGCATTAGGCAAACCAGCACAAGGTGAGTGACACTATAGCAGGGGGACAAGCTTCGATACGCAATGACTATAACACAGCTGCAAGCTCTATTTATAGTCTAAGGGATTTTCCCACGCTGTCATGGGAAAACCCCTTATACTATAAATAGACCTCGCGCTTGTGCTAAATTCATTGCGTATCGGATCTTGTACACTGTACAAGCTGTTCCTGAGTTGTGTGTCCTTTTTAGAATTTTTTTAACCTAGCATGTTCTGGCTGCCATGGGTATGCTGGTGCTTGTAGTTATACAATCATCATCATGCCCAGATTGTTTAAGGCACCCTGGCATGGCTGGGACTTGTAATTCCACAAAACAAAATGGCGTCCATTTGTTTTTTACATTATTTTTGCCGTTATTACCCTACTACCCACAGCCCACGGGGGTAGGAAGAGCCCTAGTGCTTTCAGCACTGGGATGGTTACTCCTAGAGGGTGGGGGGCTCTCATTTTTTTTCGGTGGACCCTACTCCCTAGGGAATCCAGACCAGCACTGAAGAGCCCTGGGGTTGGTTGTTATTATGGCAGGGGACCCCTGCCGCGTGTCCCCCTGCTATAGTGCCAACCACCTTGGGCTGGTTTGCCTAGTGCTGGTTGCATGAAAATCAAGGGGACTCTGCGCAAATTTTTTCCCAATTTTCACGCAACCAGCAGTAGGCTGGGAGGACTAGGGTTCCTAGTGCTCGGATGGGGGGACCACACGCATTTTTTTAAAAAAACTTTTATCTTTTTTTAAACTTTTGACAGCCGCGGGGACCTGCAGCTCTATAGTCAGACAGTGTAACAGTGGTGTGTTTAGTAATCACACTGCTAGGATGCAGCGAGCTGTATCTGGCCATTTTCCAAGCAAACTCAGGAGAGTTCGCTTAATCGCAGCTTCATACATTTGAGACTTGTATAGCTGGAGTGGCAAACAGTCGGGACTTTGATCTTTATCGATTTTGTAAAGGGCGCTTTTGACAGAAACACATCTCTGGCGATTTAACAGCAAATCTCCCTTTAATACATCAGCGAGATGAAACAGTCGCCAGAAAATCGCTGGATTTTCAACATTGGAGCTTGATACATTTACCCCCAAGTCTAAAGTGTATAGTTTGACGCAATCCAAATATTACCACAGTGGTTATATTTATCCATATCAGGAACACATATGTCAGTTCTCAGATAGTCCTGACACTCAATTGCAAGACTAGAATATGTAGTCCTCACTTATTTGGGGGGCCACCAATGAAATAGTAACTCCTTCAAAGAATCTGAAGCCGTGATATATGCATTGAGACTTAGGACAATAACGAAGGCCTGTTTTTGAAGCGCTGAACCAATCGGAAATGGCTTTTTCTGCATGCTTTAGGCATTTTTAAGTAAAAGGTTAATTTAAAAAAACTTAATACAGGAGATATCTCCTGCATTAGGGAAATTACCGCATTGACCGTAGTAACATAAACATAGTAACATAGTTGATGAGGTTGAAAAAAGACACCAGTCCATCAAGTTCAACCTATTTTGGATCTCCTGCGATCCTGCACTTATATTTGAAATTGATCCAGAGTAAGCAACCGCCAATCTGTTTCAATTGTGAAAATCCCGCCAGACTCAATATTGCAATCCAATTTTTACCCTATATCCACTGCTATCCTTTATTTTAAATTAACGGTCATATCCCTGGATACACCTTTCCCCTAAAAATTTGTCTAACCCTTTCTTAAACATATCTATTGAATCTGCCATCACAACCTTCCCTGGCAATGAATTCTATATCTTGACTGCCCTTACTGTAAAGAACCCCTTCCTTTGCTGGTTGTGAAATTTCCTCTCCTCTAACCTTAGGGGATGACCACGTGTCCTGTGTATGGTCCTTGGGGTAAAAAGTTCCCATGAAAGCTCTCCGTATTGACCCCTAATGTATTTGTACAAAGTAGTCCCCACCGCAGTCCCCACAATACTCATTGGGGACTACAGTCTTGACAAATTTATCAAGCTCAGAAAAGTTTAGATTTTTGGAACTTGTCCCTGATGGCCATTCAATCCTATGAGGAGAACATTGCGGTAGAGGGATCATAAGATCCCTCTCCGCAGCCTTCCTACTGCCCCCCTGCGGTAATTTATGTGAATGTCACAACCATTAGAATGAAGAAGAAAGAAGAAAGAAGTGGATGCACTGTCTCTGTCTGACTTCAGTAGTAAATTGCCCTATTAGTCTGTCATTGTTCCAGTAACAGATGACAAGTATTGGGGCATAAGTCAGAATATAAATAAATAGAGCCCTAACGGTGATGTCCTGGATCCGCTTCACAGTAGCAGTGAACTCAGAGTAGCTGACATGTTACTAGTGGACCTTCTCACACTCATTTCAATTTCCCAATTGCCCATTTGTTTCAATGGGGTTTGTGGATTATGGAACTGCCATTGAAATGAATTATCTATTGGAATGGGAAAAACTCTGTGCCACTAAAAACATTCACCAAGTCATGGAAACACATCCAACACATATCAGCAACATGCAAGGAACAATTACATATACTCTGATAGAGAATAATGGCTGATTAGGTATGGTGGCTGGTTAGGTATGCCTTTCCTAGACATTTAGGTTTTCTATTCATATTTCTATATAGATGACTAGCAATAATTTCCCTTTGGAGTTTAGCTATATCGTATTAAATAGGAATAATGATAACGTTACATTAACAACACTATTTATATTGTACATTATCGCATTGGACTGTAGGATCTTTACAAGTCAGGAATAATATTCACCTTTTACAGACACCCATTTTATGTAGCAAAATACAATACCAATAACTATAACATCACAATGTCAATCTTAGACGCAAAAACTAGAGAAATTAGAAAAAGGTCTGATAGAAAACTAAATGGTACTTGCAACACATACAATAAAGACATTTATTTTCTACACTGTACTCTGCAAAAGCGACATCTGATGTTAATATATGATGCATCTGAACCAGTTTTCCTAACGATCCTCCTCTATGCATTGTAAATTGTTCTCTATCTGAGCACAACACTCTAATGTAGTACGGTAACCAATTCACTGCTGATGTCAAATAGACTCCAAGTGTGACAGATGCAGTAACAATTCAAACAGGCTTGCGCCTTTATATTTTTCCACATAATAACGTACAGTATATTAGACATTGCCATGGTTTCCATAACTCACAGTTTGTCCCTTTCTTTTAATCCTTTCCCTTTTTTATTGTGTGTTATTGTCTATTGTTTGACTGTTTGATTGACTATTGATTGACTGTTGTGGTCGACATTGGTAAAGGAGAGCGCTAAGCTCGTACCGCTACTGTACAGTTTATCTAAAAGAATTGAGATGAAATAACTTTTCGGTCCTGTCCTTAATCCCCAAAATTCTCACTTCTATTGATGAAGTCAGTAGAGTAGGAGGACAGGGTGACAAGTGAAAAGCATTCAGGTCTAATCACTGTTTTATATTTTCAAGCTTACTTGGAGGTTCCACAGTGAAACCTTTTTTATGCAGTCGCAGTAAACAGCTCCATATAATATATTTTGTTTCATATATAATTAATGACGATGGGAAATAAAAAGCGCTATTAAGGGAGAAATCATTCATAAGCCGAGTCAAAATTATAGGTGATGTCTGTTAGGAATCCCTCCAGCCGGCACAACACAACCCGGAATCTACTCTGCCAATCAGGTGTTCACTGGAGCCCCTGATGGTGGGGACAGACTGGGCCGCAGACTGACAGAGGGTCGTGAAGTGTGTACCGGCTGGGGAGAACCCAGGCAAGAAGAGTCAGGTCCACGCAGAGGTCAAGGGTCGGCAGCAGACAACAGTATCAGTAAACAAGCTGAGGTCAGGGGTCACAGGCGAATAGCAGAACCGGTAAACAGGCCAGAGATCAGGGTCACAGGAAACACGAGCAAGGTCCAATTCAAAGCCAGGGGTCATACACGGGAAATCAGGAGCGGTCTCAGAAGACTAGAACAGGAACAAGCAGGTCAGCAGACTGGAGCACAGAAGCTATAACCGGCAGTGAGGCTGCAGACCTCACTGCCTTAAATACTAGTGGCCACCAATCAGAGCCTAGCTCTGAATAACACACAGCCCCCTGCCTGATTAATGTATCAGGCATTAATCAGCCCACAGGCTTGTTAAATCAAGTTACAAATAGTTTTAACTTCTGCGTATGCGCGTCCGGCTTCCTCCGTTGCTGGGACGCAGCGCAGGGCACAGAGCTTCTGACCGTTGCCTTGGCAACGGTCGGCCAGGATCCGGAAGTGATGCCCCGGTCGTCAAGGTGACGGCCGGGACGCCAGAGGGGGCCAGAAGCGAGCCGCGGCGGCTATGAGTACCGCCGCGGCTCGTGACAATGTCTTAGACTTATTCTGCATTATTTGTCTAATAGAGCACTCCTTGGTTTTACCAATTCTTCCCTGGACATTTTCTTATTTTTAAATATTGACCAACTGTTAAATGTATTTTAAACATTTAAAAAAAAATATATAAATTGTGCAAAAATTTTGAAAACATCTTAATACTCTTTGGTAGGTCGTAGGCATTTTCTTCCATTCTTTTGCTTTTTCTCTGGACCACACTTGTCGTTTCTTTCTCATTCTGTCTTTCATATTTGGCTATTTGGTGGAATCCCGCACCAGCCTTGATGACAGTATATAGTGATCCAGGTAGGTAGCAGTGGCATTCTGGGGATTGCTTGCGCAGCCACAAACCACATCCTACAGGCATTATAAGAACACTATTAAAGACTCCTCTGACTTGATGTTAACAGCTTGGAATCAGAATATAAGAATGTATAAAACATCATCGTCATCATCATCGACATTTATTTATATAGCGCAGGCAAATTCTGTAGCGTTTTACAATTTGGACAAACACAGTAATAAACAATACTGGGTAATACAAACAAAGAGGTAAGAGGACCCAAGCTTATACTCTATGGGGCAATGTGAGTTGGATACATGAGGTTAAGTGCTACATATTGAATACTGTTCCAGCCAGACTGCAAAAGTAAACAGTTCATAGTGGGCCGTATGATCAGTCACACAGCGATGTTGGTCAGGGGGTCAGAGGGTTGTTATCTGTACGGCTCTGTGTACGCTTTGTAGCACCATATAAATAAAAGCTAGTAATAATTAGGGATGTGCACCGGCGACTTTTGAGGTCTCGTGTTTTGTGTTTTGGATCCGGATTTTCGTTATTTTTGAGGTTCGGATTTGTCTCGCAAAACACTTGACGAAAGGTCTCGGTTCGGATTTAAGGTATTGGATTCGGATTTTTTTTGAAAAAAACATAAAAAGTTTAAAAATCAAGTTTTTGGGCTTATTTTCACTCCTAGGCTATTATTAACCTCAATAACATTCAATAACAAGCATTTCCACTAATTTACAGTGTATTCTGAACACCTCACAATATAGTTATTAGTCCAAAACGTTGCAAAAAGGTATCTTTCTGGACTGCGTAGAGGAGTGGGTCACCACAATATATCTTAAAAACCCTGAACTTTTATGATTCGCACCAATAATTGTACCTGGACTGCGTAGAGGAGTGGGTCACCACAATATCTTAAAAACCCTGAACTTTTATGATTCGCACCAATAATTGTACCTGGACTGCGTAGAGGAGTGGGTCACCACAATATCTTAAAAACCCTGAACTTTTATGATTCGCACCAATAATTGTACCTGGACTGCGTAGAGGAGTGGGTCACCACAATATCTTAAAAACCCTGAACTTTTATGATTCGCACCAATAATTGTACCTGGACTGCGTAGAGGAGTGGGTCACCACAATATCTTAAAAACCCTGAACTTTTATGAATCGCACCAATAAATGTACCTGGACTGCGTAGAGGAGTGGGTCACCACAATATATATAATAAGAAAACCATCAACTTGTTTGATTCGCACCAATAAATGTACCTGGACTGCGTAGAGGAGTGGGTCACCACAATATATATAATAAGAAAACCATCAACTTGTTTGATTCGCACCAATAAATGTACCTGGACTGCGTAGAGGAGTGGGTCACCACAAGATATATTAAAAACCCTGAACTTTTATGATTCGCACCAATAAATGTACCTGGACTGCGTAGAGGAGTGGGTCACCACAATATATTAAAAACCCTGAACTTTTATGAATCGCACCAATAAATGTACCTGGACTGCCTAGAGGAGTGGGCACTGGGCACCACCATAAAATATATAAAAAACCTTCAACAGGTCTGCATTACACTACACATACGGCTGCTCCTCCATCCTCTCCATCATATACATGTTGGAGTTTTAGCGTGTGACAACCTCTTGTTTTTGATAATGTCAGTGCATTTTGAATATTTTTCAATTTGCCCCACACCACTGAATGTACTTTATCTATGATACGCATCTATCTATCTTGACTGCGTAGTGTGGTGGCCCCGGTACACAATTTGGTACCGAGGCCACAATATAATTAAAAAACCCTCCACGTGTCAGAATTCCACCAAACAAGTATCTGGACTGCGTAGTGGGGTGGCCCCGGTACCCAATTTGATACCGGGGCCACAATAAAATAAATACACCCTCCACGTGTCAGAATTCCACCAAACAAGTATCTGGACTGCGTAGTGGGGTGGCCCCGGTACCCAATTTGATACCGGGGCCACAATAAAATAAATACACCCTCCACGTGTCAGAATTCCACCAAACAAGTATCTGGACTGCGTAGTGGGGTGGCCCCGGTACCCAACTTGATACCGGGGCCACAATACCTCCTCCAAACATGCTACAGACAATTCGTCATTGAGATCCCATCAAGTATGTTAAAGACAGACAGGGTCCAAGTGTTATTAGTTGACTTTGTAAAGAAAAAAACTGTCCCTGTTGCACATAGTCGTGCAATGAAGACTTACTTTTTCATTTAAAGGCACGATCTTTCAAGTGTAGTGTTTGTAAGTCTAAGTCATATTATACTTTTGGTAAAATTGGTAATTTTTGTTCCTCTTTATGTTAATTAATTAGTAATAGAATTAAAGTAGGAAATAGAATTAAATAGAATTAAAGTAGGAAATAGAGTGGTATAGAGTTGTAGTGTGGTATAGATAGAGTGGTCCACACAATATAATAATAAAACCCTCAACTGGTCTGAATTCCACCAAACAAGTATCTTGACTGCGTAGTGTGGTGGCCCCGGTACACAATTTGGTACCGAGGCCACAATATAATTAAAAAACCCTCCACGTGTCGGAATTCCACCAAACAAGTATCTGGACTGCATAGTGGGGTGGCCCCGGTACCCAATTTGATACCGGGGCCACAATACCTCCTCAAAACATGCTCCAGACAATTCATCATTGACAGACCCCAGACAGACAGGGTCGTAGTGTTATTGTTGCACTTGCACATAGTCGTGCAATGAAGACTGACTTTTTCATTTAAAGGCACGATCTTTAAAGTGTCAGAAAGAGAGAGAAGACACAGGAGAGGAGAGTTGTAGCTGGGGACCTGGGGTGGAAGCTCCCAGGCTCCCCCAGCATTGCCTGGAAGTCTGAGCGTGGTGACTGAGCCAGGGCAAGGAATGTGTGCCCTGGATGAGGGGGAGAACTCCATGCCACTATAGTGAACCCAAGAGAGAGGGGGACACTGCACATGGAAGAGGCCCTGGAGTGAGGGCTGCTACAAGAGGCATGGTAGCTGTAGTGTCAGATCCTGAGGCTGAGAGTACACAGAGTGACGTGTCAGAGCACAGGAGACATTATCCCCGCAGAGGAGGGATGAGCTGCAGTTGAGAGGTCTGTTGTTGAAATAGGACATGCACACTTTAACAAACCAATCATTTCAGCGACAGGGCCTACCAAACAACTTTGACTGAAATGATTGGTTTGTTTGGGCCCCCACACCAAAAAAGCTATTCATCTCTCCCTGTACAGACTAAACAGGCTCTACTGAGGCAAGATGTCGTCCTCATCCTCAACCTCTGATTCCTCTCCCCCTACACTGTGTACTTCCTCCTCATCACACATTATCAATTCGTCCCCGCTGGACTCCACAACCACAGGTCACTCTGTAGTATCTGGAGGGCAGTGCTGTACTTCATTGAGGAATTGATTATTCATTTTTATAAACATCATTTTTTCAACGTTGTGAGGAAGCAACCTCCTTCGCCGCTCACTGACCAGGTTCCCCGCTGCACTAAAAACTCTTTCCGAGTACACACTGGAGGGGGGACAACTCAGGTAAAATAGAGCCAGTTTGTACAGGGGCTTCCAAACTGCCTTTTTTTCCTGCCAGTAACAATATGGACTGTCTGACATGTCTACTTGGATGGTGTCAGCAAAGTAATCATCCACAATTTTTTCTATTGTCACAGCATCCAATGCAGCGAGAGTAGACATGTCTGCAATGGTTGGCAGGTCCTTCAGTCCGGACCAGATGTTATCAGCATCCCCGCCAGTGCCTCTTTTGGGAAAACTGAGCTTTTTCCTCGCAGCCATAGATGTGGAAGAAAATGAGGGTGGAGCTGTTGGCATGTCACGGTCCTCTTCAGAGGACAATCTCCTGACCAGCAGGTCTTTGCACCGCTGTAGATTTGTGTCCGCCGGAAACAGAGACACAACATACGCTTTAAACCGAGGATCGAGCACGGTGGCCAGAATGTATTCCTCTGACTTTAAAAGAGTGACCACCCTCGGATCCTGGCAAAGCGTACGAAGGGCTACATCCACAAGAGCTTCATGCTTGCTGTAATCGCAATGGCTTACCAGCTCCTCCCTCACTTTCTCCAGCTGCTTCTGCAACAGCCTGATCAGGGGAATGACCTGACTCAAGCTGGCAGTGTCGGAACTGACTTCTCGTGTGGCAAGTTCAAATGGCTGCAGAACCTTGCACAACACGGAAATCAGTCTCCACTGCGCTTGACTCAGGCGCATCCCCACTCCTTTGCCTATGTCGTAGGTGGCTGTGTAGGCCTGAATGGCCTTTTGCTGCTCCTCCATCCTCTGCAGCATATAGAGGGTGGAGTTCCAGCGCGTCACAACCTCTTGTTTGAGGTGATGGCAGGGCAGGTTCAAGCTTTTTTGATGTGCCTCTAGTCTGCGGTAGGCACTGGCTGAATGCCGAAAGTGTCCAGCAATTTTGCGGGCCACCGCAAGCATCTCCTGCACACCCCTGTCACTCTTGAGGTAATGCTGCACCACCAAATTAATGGTGTGGGCAAAACATGGGACGTGCTGGAAATTGCCCATATTTAATGCCCGCACAATGTTACTGGCATTGTCTGACACCACAAATCCCCATGAGAGTCTAAGTGGGGTAAGCCACTGGGAGATAATTTCCCTCATTTTCTCTAATATGTTGTCAGCGTTGTGCCTCTTATTAAAGCCTGTAATGCACAATGTTGCCTGCCTTTGCATGAGCAGCCATTTTGTAGATGCTGCTACTGATGCAGCTGTTGCTGTTGCTGCGGAAGGGGATGCATCTACCCAGTGGGCTGTCACAGTCATATAGTCCTTCGTTTGCCCAGAACCACTTGTCCACATGTCCGTGGTTAAGTGGACAGTGGGTACAACCGCATTTTTAAGAGCACTGAGGACACTTGATCGTACTTCTCTGTACATTTTTGGTATCGCCTGCCTAGTGAAGTCGAATCTCGAGGGGATTTGGTACCGGGGACACAATACCTCCATCAACCCTCTAAATCCCACTCCACTGATGGCGGACACCGGGCGCACGTCTAACACCAACATTGCAGTTACAGCCGCAGTTATACGCTTTGCAATAGGGTGACTACTATCGTATTTGGTGGTCATGGCAAACGACTGTTGGACGGTCAATTGTTTGGTGAAAGACTTAGCGGTTTTACGACTTCCCCTCTGGGAAGATGACCGACTAACAGCAGCAACAGCAGCAGTGGCAGTAGTAGGCGTACCGCTGCAGGATTCCTCGGATGAATCCCGTATTGAGGAGGACTCAGTCTGGCTGGTGACTTGGGCTGCAGGACTGAATCTGATGGAGATTGTGGAGGAAGTTGACGAGGAGGGTGTTGCTGGTGTGTATCCAACTGGACCACGGGATTTAGGTGTCCCTGTACCGATGAGGGTCCTAGCCCCAGTTCCTGAACTAACCACTGAACTATGAAGGTTATTCAGGTGACGTATAAGGGAGGATGTTCCTAGGTGGGCAAGATCCTTACCCCTGCTTATTTGAGCTTTACATAAGCTACATATTGCCATACATTGGTTGTCTGGATTTGGATAAAAATAACTCCAGACCGAAGAGGTGCATTTTTTGGTCTTCTGACCAGGCATGACGATGGGCTTTTTCATCCCATGGACATCAGCTGTTTCCCCCCCTGGTGCCTCATTTACAATAACCACATCACCATCCTCATCATCAAGTTCCTCCACAGCGCCAGCTACATCATCAATAGCCTCCTCCCGAGCCACCTCTTCCCGTACAGTGATGGGAAGGTCAGGCTTGACAACCACCAACACCCTTGGACTCGCCTTGGGGATTTGTGATAATTTCTCTTTAGAAGGCAGAGTTGTTTGCTGTTTTGTTGCTGACAGCATAACTCTCTTCAATTTTTTGTAGGGGGGGGGGAGGAGGAGGAGGGCTAAGATCCGTGGGTGAAGCTGAACCACTAGTCATGAACACGGGCCAGGGCCTAAGCCGTTCCTTGCCACTCCGTGTCGTAAATGGCATATTGGCAACTTTACGTTTCTCCTCAGATGATTTTAAGTTTCTCTTTTTGCTACTTTTTCTTAACTTGGGCTTTTTGGATTTTACATGCCCGGTACTACGAGATTGGGCATCGGGCTTGGAAGACGACGTTGATGGCATTTCATCGTCTATGTCATGACTAGTGGCAGCAGCTTCAGCATTAGGAGGAAGTGGGTCTTGATCTTTCCCTACTTTATCCTCCAAATTTTTGGTCTCCATTATATGTAGCACAAGATACTGCAGAATGTGTGAACTTGGTAATATTGCAGTACCAATGGACTTATACTGCTGGATTGGTTTTGCAAATTTGGTTATAATTATTATATATTTTTTTTTTTTTTTTTTTTACTTTTTTTTTTTTTTTAAAAAACTTGGGAATAGTGGGGAAATAACTATGCCCTTAGAAGCACAGAGCACAGGACACAGCACCACTGGACTGAACAGGACACGGCACAGGACCCAGCAGCACTACGGAACTCAGCAGGACAGAGCACAGGACACAGCACCACTGGACTGATACTGCAGAATGTGTGAACTTGGTAATATTGCAGTACCAATGGACTTATAATGCTGGATTGGTTTTGCAAATTTGGTTATAATTATTATATATTTTTTTTTTTTTTTAATTTTTTATTATTTTTTACTTTTTTTTTATTTTTTAAAAACTTGGGAATAATGGGGAAATAACTATGCCCTTAGAAGCACAGAGCACAGGACACAGCACCACTGGACTGAACAGGACACGGCACAGGACCCAGCAGCACTACGGAACTCAGCAGGACAGAGCACAGGACACAGCACCACTGGACTGATACTGCAGAATGTGTAAACTTTGTAATATTGCAGTACCACTGGACTTTTACTGCTGAATGTGTGAACTTGGTAATATTGCAGTACCAATGGGCTTATACTGCAGGATTGGTTGTGAAAATTTTGTGGTAATTAAAAAATATTAAAGTAGTTTTTGGTATTTTTTAAAAAAACTTTTTTTTATTTTTTTAAACACAGGGGAATATTGGGGAAATAACTATGCCCTTAGAAGCACAGAGCACAGGACACAGCACCACTGGACTGAACAGGACACAGCACAGGACCCAGCAGCACCACTGACCTCAGAAGGACAGAGCACAGCACACAGCACCACTGGACTGATACTGCAGAACACAAGCACAGCACAGCACAGCACAGCACAGCACAGCACAGCACAGCACAGCACTAAACAGCACAGCACAGCACAGAACTAAACAGCACAGAACTAAACAGCACAGAACTAAACAGCACAGAGGACCACCTAACACACCCTCCCTCTACCCTGATCAATGCCCGAGTGAAGATGGCGGCGACTAGCGGGGAATTTATAGGATCCGAGTATCGCGAGATCCGACAACGGGATTATGAGTCAGAGCCTCAGTTTCACTTTTGAATTTGGCGCCAATACCCGGATCTGTCTCGGATCCGACTCGGATCCGCAACGTTCGGGTGGGCTCGGATTTCAGAAATCCGAGCGCGCTCATCCCTAGTAATAATAATAAAAATATTTGTCTCAAACCATCCCTGGGTGCCTTTGGAAGTGTTTTTGAGGTCTTCATCCTGCTGGAAGACCCATGCCTTCAACAGAGACCCAGTTTGACACTTGGCTCCTCATTGCACTCCAAATTGGCATGGTGATCTTCATCTTTCATGATGCACTGCACAGGTTCAAGGAACCAGGTGCCAGAGGCTCCACAGCGAGCCCAAATATCACTGATTCCCCTATAAAGTTGGACTGCAGGGAAGGTGGTCTTTTCTTTGAAAGCTTTGTTTTGCTTTCTGTAAACATAGGGACGTACTTTAGCAAAAAGCTCTAATTTGGTCTCATCTGTCCACAGGATATTCTCCTGGAAGGAATTTGGCTTCTCTCTGACCGCCCCAGACAATTCTCTGACTTTCTTTCTTTTCTCCGTGATCATTGCCATACACACAGTGGCTCAAAACATGAGAATGAGTCTTTTATTCTGTTATTCTAGATTGTTGAATGAGTGATTTTTAAATTGCACCCACCTGCTGCAACAACCATACCCCCTCTATCTTAATTCAATGGTGGCAAGGTGTGGATAAGCGCAAGTGGCGCAATTGCCGCACCATGAAACAGCTGCTTGATCGCACAGTTCGTCCATTTAGTCGTTGGAACCCAAGAAAATTTTTAAAATAATAAAATCATCATTCAGCAAGATGCATTGTATTGTCTCCTCAAACACACTGATTTGTTCAGTGTTACAACAGACAAAAGCAGGTGAGAAAACATTCAGATATCAGTAACTGTTATACAAGTCACTGAAAAAGTATTCCTGCTCTTCTAAGCTTTGTTCATAGCACTCAAATCTCTGACATTGTTAAACAACAATGATTGTTAGTGGCAGTTTGGTATGTTATTGAAATTATTAAATGCTGCAGTATTTCAAAACTTTGTTGCTTAGTAAATATTTAACCTTCAAAATTCTAAAAGGCCAATTAAATATTTTTCCAACTCTATGTTATTTTTGTATTGTGAAAATGAAATAAGATTTTTACTGACAGCAAAACAAAAGACCTGATTTATTAAGGATCGTGAAGGCCGAAACGTGCCGTATTTTGTATTTTCAGTAACCATTTGCCAGAGAACGCAAGAACATCCAGTTTGAGCGCAAAGGTCACTTGCTACAGCATATAATTTCAGGGGTGGAACGGGGAGGGGACTGGCCGTAGGCACATAGTCAATGTACAGTAAGGGCGTGCCACGCTCGAGCTCACGATCGGTGTCTGAATCAAGCTTCGAGTATGTTTCTCTCCTGTATCACTTGCAGCAGCTACAAGTCTGGTGTAAGTGCTGATTACTAGTGATGACGGCTGTGTATGCAGCTAGAACATGTGTTTGTAAACAGGAACAACTGGAAAAATGTATTTTATGTACAGTAGACATTCATAACATCCTAATAAATGTTTATTTAAAGAAATAAAAAAAAAATTTAAATTTTTTTAATGTTTTGTCATTATTAACTATATTATTAACAGGTGATATTAATTGATTTTTTTTGGGGGGTGCGTTCTTTTATGACTTTATATCCCACATATGTATTGGATGTATTCTGCAGTGTATTGTGTGTTAGTGCAGAGCGGACCCTTATTCATCAACAGATGTATCTTAAGATCTACTCCTAGTTGAATACGGACCTGCGTATGTCCGATGCACATGCGTTTTTTAAGAAAAACAAAAAACAAATTTCACTTTACATTCATTTTGTATTTGTTAATGAATCAGGCCCATAATGAGCATTTGCAATATCACTTCAACAAATGTTTTATTATATAAAGAAAAATGTATTACAGCCAATGTTTTACACGCAATATAGTATTTAGTAATTGACCTAATTGTCTATGTTTCGTAGAGGCATTTCCTGCTGAATTTTTTCTTAATTTAAAATCTGTTATTAAGTCATGATATTCAAACACACTGTTATGATATCCCGGCCACTAGGGGGCAGTGCACAATTGGTGTTTCCAAAGGTCAATTGCTAACCACAAAATCTGTAGAAACAAATTATTGTTTAATTTCCACTGTGGTAACTTAATGCCATTTTTAGTAATGTTGATTTGCAACAAATCTCTGATAAGCTTTTCTATAAAACCTTATTACAGGTACAAGCAGGTAAGTCGATTTTTTCAGTGATGCTTAAAAAATGTCTATGTACTAAAAGGTAGGCTGACTTCATTAGGTAAATTTACTACAGCTTCTAAAAAAGAAAAGTGGAGATGTTGCCTAAAGACACCAATCAGATTCTACCTATCATTTATTTTGTACAGTCTACAAAATGATAGGTAGAATCTGATTGGTTGCTATAGGCAACATCTCCACTTTTCCTTTTTAGAATCTTTAGTAAATCTACCACCATAACTGCAAAGGGAATGAATGATATATACAGTTCTAATGAGTCAGATGTGGTCATTTTATACAGGGAAAAACTTTAATTGTTGCTTTTTTTAATAGCACAGCACATATTTGGTATAGATGTATGCTCACAAAGATCTCATTTACAATCGGTAGTAAATCCAGTCAATTTGCAGCTTGGTAAAACCTTGAGATGCTGCATTTAAAATGTGCTCACAAATTTAGATTTGGGAGAGTGACCCATCCTTGCTAAACTCTAAATTGCAGTTTTAAAAAATAAAGCTTGCCAATGTTTGTGTGGTACTTACAAAAGCAACAGTATTTCTATTCCTTTCATGAAAAAAAAAAATTGCATTTATTCTCTTTCCATTGCAATATGACTTGTCCATGTCAGGACCGGTGGAACCTGGCAAACCAGGTAAGGGGACAAAAGAGAGACACACTTCTATGTTTCCCCGCCAGCCCGTCTGCCCTGAATTTTTTTTACCGAGCAGGTATCATCCCACATTCTAAGACCTCTGCTCTGCTCCCCACATAAGTGCAGGGAGCAAGAGTGAGTGTCACATGCACAGTGGCCCCACTTCTGTAAACATTCCGTGAATCACCGAATGGTGCTTCTTGGTGCATGCATCAACCTTAGGCAGGGGGGGGAGGGGCAGAGTGCTGGACACCCACAGAATGCTGGACACCCGCAACTTTCCCAAAATTCAATTTGCACCCTTTTGGGTTTGCTCCTTGCTTTATGGTCCTTTGAGCATCCATTTAGTTACTGTATCATAATTGGACCACCCCATTAATTAACTGCAACTTTACAGAGTTTTATTGACCGAGCACAGATTACTTCCATCTATAATGCGGACTTAACAGCGGCCTATTGTGTTTGACTATAGAGGCAAGTTGCAACAATCAACTGTGAAGGAGAGATACGGTCAACAAAAGTGATTATTTAATCAGAGACGGTCTGGTGTCCATTCATTTGTCAACCGGGTTTGTACTGCACCACCATATCTGTGTCAGTTCCACCTCTAACTATCTTGTTTCGCCTCCAGTCTTAAAGGTGCTCTAGAAGTGGAAGTCGGCAATTTCATGCAAGAACAAATGTCACTCTGGAGTTCAATAAAGATCTGTAAGACTAGCATGTGTCATTAATGGGACATCCCACATAGAATCTCACTGACATCATTAAAAAATCCAATAAGGATTTGTCTGGATGAGTGTGTTACAAGATGATATTACTTTCCATCCCCAAAACTATAGGGGTACTAGTTGAACACCTACAGAAGCTTCTTTCAACCTCTCATTTGCATATAGTTCCACCAGCAGGGAGACATTGGTAAGCCAAGGAGATCAACGGATATAGATCATACATATAAGGTGAATAGCTACAAATATTTTATTCACTCCCTCACTTTGCTGTATATTCATTAGCAGATATCTCAACGTCCATATGTGAAAGTTACTAAGTTATACTAGAAATCAGCTCTCCTGTTACCGCTAGCAAATAACGTGTAAGCAATTGACGGACAGCTTCAGTCCCCTTGGTCCCATTAAATAACAGCTTTCTCTTGACTGTAATATTTTTTAAGCAACCTTCAAAAATGATGGCTCCCACGAACAGGCTAAGTCTGTAATTGGACACCCAAGTTACCATCCCCAAGTCACTGTGTGCTAGATTATACTGTTTTTATTCTGCTCATTAATAAAATAAAAGCTGCTGGGTTGGAAACAATCAGCCTAGGTTTAGAGTGTGAAGTCAGCTACTCGTTGGGGCTCTTTGATGGTCTGACTGCCAAGAATCTGCAGAAAATATGAAAATACCTGGAATTCATTGGAGGATGCTGCAATATCCTGGTTGTATTGGTATAAAGTGTTAGTAAAGAATGATCGTGAAAAGTGAAATCTACTATCTGTAAAAATTGGAGCATAAAAAATATCTGTAAATGTATGAAAACTATAAAATCATCTGTGCTATGTGGATTTAGAGGAATGATGAGCAGTCCTTAGCAGACAGGGGGGGGGGGGTTCCCCATTGCTGATAGCTCAGACTTTGAGCCCAGGTCGCAAAGAAAAATTTAATTTGGCTGGATAGGATAATAATATGATCAGGAAGCAGGTTCGTTTTTAGAAATTAGTGGGCTTGTGTGTAAGAGATTAGTGCCCATGAGTCACGGTGGCATCCTGGTCGCAGAACTTTATACTGCAGCCAGAGTTATCTTGATTCTCCCATCATCATCATCATCATCTATTTATATAGCGCCACTAATTCCGCAGCGCTGTACAGAGAACTCATTCACATCAGTCCCTGCCTCATTGAAGCTTACACTCTAAATTCCCTAATATACACACAGACACACAGACAGACACACATAGTGACAGACTAGGGTCTATTTGATAGCAGCCAATTAACCTACCAGTATGTTTTTGGAGTGTGGGAGGAAACCGGAGCACCCAGAGGAAACCCATGCAAACACGGGGAGAACATACAAACTCCTCACAGATAAGGCCATGATCGGGAATTGAACTCATTACCCCAGTGCTGTGAGGCAGAAGTGCTAACCACTGAGCCACAGTGAGGTTCTTTGCTCCATTTTACCAAGATTTTACGTCCCGAGCTTCATATTTCATGTGGGTGGGTCAAAAAATGGAGCTAAGGGAACCCTATTTATTAATTAAAACAGTCATGTGACTATAAAGTGAAAATATCACAACCTCTGTGCTTTTGTAAAGTGTGCTACAATTTGAGTTGATTTTAGTATTAGCTGCAATCTCCAGATGCACTTATACAACCTAGACACAAGTATCATATAAACTTGGTAACATTATAATTAGAGATGGGCAGGCTCGGTTCCCCGAGAACCGAACCCACCCGAACTTTGCCTATCCGAGTACCGAGCCGAGTATGCTTGGTACTCTCCCGCCCGCTCGGATTCCAAATCGAGGCCGAACGTCATTGTGACGTTGTCGGATCTCGGGGCTCGGTTCTCGCGATACAGCAATCCATCGCCGATACAGCAATCCACAGCAATCCATCGCCATTTGACAGAGGGAGAGAGCAGGGTGTAGTCACAAGCTGATTAGAGCAGGGACAGAGAATACAATTCTGATAACAATTCTGATTACAATTCTGATAACAATTGATAGAGAAGAGAGGAGGATAGAGGAGTCTTTTTTTTCAATATTTAGCACTACAAGTGCTTTGGGGTGTCCCCCATTCCTTTGCATTAATATTTCTGGCTGTCAAAAGTCCTATCTGTCAGCAGACTTAAAAATAATTTTTAGCACTCCCAAGTGCTTTTTGGGTGTCCCCCATTCTTTTGCATTAATATTTCTGGCTGTCAAAAGTCATATCTGTCAGCAGACTTAAAGAAATGTTCTTTACATATTTAACTGTAAGTGTAGGGTGTAATATACATCCAAAGACGATGGCTGCATTGCCAATATGCATAGATGGAGAGGAAGACAATCTGGTTTGTGTGTAGAATTAATGAAGTCCTACCTACAAGGAATTAAATTATTTTTTTGCTAATTTATTAGCTTTACAATTACATTACTTATCCAAGAAACATGTGAAGCACTAAATTTGGTTATTTTATGCACAAAAACATTGATTTTCCAACAAAATAGCAAAACAAAACCAAACAAAACCAAAACACGCAATGGCGGTCTTGCAAAACCAAAAGGAAAACTCGACGGTAATCCAGATCCAAAACCAAAACCATAACCAAAACACGGGGGTCAGTGACCATTTCTAATTATAATAGAGTTTCTAGGGAAACTTTGATCCCAAGTCGCAATATCTACACCGGTCACATAGAATACTGACTCTGTGGAACATAAAGCACTACAACTCCCAGCATGTAATAGATCCTGAGTTTGATAATAACATTCTTTTTTTGCATTTTGAAAGTTCATCTTCAGTACAAGACAGACTGCAGGGATCATACTGAGCTGATCTTTATACATGAGATAGCTCCATTGATGTGCACTGTGTATCATCTTTCTACCGTTATTGGCTTATTTACACTGGCAGAACGTTCCCCCTTGTTATATCTGAGGTTCATGTGGATGATGGGAATGAGCGCAGCCCGTCAGCCAGGGGCTCAGCTCCTCGTACCAGTGAGCAGATCACATTCACACGGAGGTCATTTAGTAAACACATATTTTCCTCTTTAGTACATAATGATAACCTGAATGAAAGGTTTGAATTACCAACCAGACTCGCTGAGCACAGCCGCTGAGTGATGGGGGCTATTTATGTCAGAGGGAGAAACAGCCGAGCAGAGGAAAAGCGAAAAATGAAGCAACATATGAAAATACAAATAGATGAAGGAAAACATAAATTGTCTATCTCATATCTATCTATCTATCTATCTATCTATCTATCTATCTATCTATCTATCTATCTATCTATCTATCTATCTATCTGTCTGTCTCATATCTATTTATCTAATATATCTATCTTCTCGATCTCATATCTATCTATCTATCTGTCTGTCTCATATCTATTTATCTACCGTATATACTCGTGTATAAGCCGAGTTTTTCAGCATACTTTTGTATGCTGAAAAAGGGCACTCGGCTTATACACGGGTGAACTTACCTTGTGTCCGGTCCCTCGGCTGTCAACTTCTGCATATGCGTTCCAACAACAGGAAGTTCGGCATTTGGAACGCAAACTTGCGTTCCAAATGCTGAACTTCCTGTTGTTGGAACGCATATGCGTTCCACTGCCGGGTAAGTGAAATCTCTCTCTCTCGCTCTCTCTCTCTTTCTCTCTCTCTCTTTCTCTCTCTCTCTCTCTCTCTCTCTCTCTCTCTCTCTTTTTTTTAATTTACAGTGCAATTACATAATGAACAAACAATACAGCCACCATGTTCATACATTTATATCCTTACCCCTTATATACCCCTTTATTTAGGTTAGGTTGTACCCAATGATTTTATAATCATTTATGAATGTTCCTTGTCATCTAGCTAAAAATGATTTCATAGATTGAACCTATCATTTTTATTTAGGTTTTTAAATTAGCGCTCTTTTCCACCCTAGGCTTATACTCGAGTCAATAAGTTTTCCCAGTTTTATGTAGTAAAATTAGGTGCCTCGGCTTATATTCGGGTCGACTTATACTCGAGTATATACGGTATATATATCTATCTTCTCGATCTCATATCTATCTATCTATCTATCGTCTATCTATCTATCTATCGTCTATCGATCTCATATCTATATATCTCACTGCCCCCCCCGTGTTTTGGTTTTGGTTTTGGATCTGGATTAACTTTGTTTTTTGGTTTTTGGTTTTGGAAAAACCACCCTCGGGTGTTTTGGTTTAGGTTTTTTTCTAAAATCACATAATTTAACTCTTTTTTTATCCCTACATTATTCTTAACATCAATAACATTAATTTCCAATAATTTACAGTCAATTTTTGTCTAGTGACAAGAACACTGCTACCCCTCCTCTTTCTATATGAGCACTGAGCAATGTCACTAGAGAATGGAGAGTGACAAGAACACTGCTACCCCTGTTTCTGTGTGAGCAATGGCGCTGGATCGCCTGGGGAGGAAGGTACTTATGGAATCCAAAACCCACGAGATCCGACAACGCAACAATGACATTTTGCCTCGATTCAGATCCGAGGGCGCTCGAAAGTAACGAGCCGGCTTGCGAGCCTATTCGGATCTCCTAAATTCGGGTGGGCTCGGTTTTCAGAAAACCGAGCTTGAGCATCTCTACTAGGCACCACCACCACCCACTAGGCCCCACCAACCCCCACTAGGCACCACCACCACCCACTAGGCACCACCACCACCCACTAGACACCATCACCGTCTACTAGGCAAGCAGGAGGTTACCCAAAATTTTTTAGCTGCACTAGGTTATTAGATCTTGTTACAGGACCGTTTTGTTTAGTATGTATTACTTGGCTGCATTTGGTTCTGTGATATAAAACCTGTCCTCCATGAGACGCTACGCCGCGAAGGTAATTGAGACGTAATTCCCTGTAAATTACACCCCCCTGTTAAGGTCAGGTTTATGGAGCTCACACGCTCATTACCAGGAGTGGTTTTCTCTGGGAAACACGCATACTTATAACAAGAATATTTAAAGGGAAATAAATTCAATCATTGCAGATTTAGGAATGTGAAATACCTTTTGCCTGTGTGCTCCATGAGTGCACTGAATAATAGATGGGCTAGCAACTAGTCACGCTGTAAAACCAGGGGGAGATGCCAGCTGGGTGACTAATGGTGGCTTTTATTGTCCACGATGGTCATGGCCAATATAAATTTAGAAAAGAAACCATTTCTTAAGCCATTTAATATCACCCTTTGTAATGTCATCTTGGGCTGGCAAAAGTCAAAGACTGGCAGTGTGTAGTGTATGTTGGCACACGGTGGATCAGATTCAAAATGATTTTGTTTAATATTGAAAACATGACTTTATGTACAGTAATATTTAAAGTGGCCACATTTACACAGAGGAATCTCATACTAGAAACTTGTAATTCCGCTATAATATAAGGTGGAATATTCAGACTATCCCTTCACTGTTTTCAGCTGCACACAAAGTGCTCCATGCTTCAATGATGTCACAAGTTCCTAGTTAATTGATAGGCTGTTATCTTATATATTCTGGTCTACAGAAATATACATTGATTGGGCCTGAGTCATCAAGACACGCATACTGAGCGTTGCTTGCGTTTGTTTTAAAACGCTCGTAAATCGGCTCTGTGTACACCTTAACTCAACAGGGAGTGGATCTTAAGATATCATCATCAGTTATTTCTATAGCGCTGCTAATTCCGTAGTGTTGTACAGAGAACTCATTCACATCAGTCCCTGCCCCATTAGAGCTTACAGTCTAAATTTCCTAACTTACAGACAGAGAGAGAGAGAGAGACACTAGGGTCAATTTTGTTAGCAGCCAATTAACCTACCAGTATGTTTTTGGAGCGTGGGAGGAAACCGGAGCACCCGGAAGAAACCCACGCAAACACAGGAAGAACATACAAACTCCACACAGATCATGGTCGGGAATTGAACTCATGACCCTAGTGCTGCGAGGCAGAAGTGCTAACCACTGAGCCACTGTACATACAAGAGGAGATGAAGACGGTGTAGATGTGCCCTGCTATACTACACAAGACGCTGAAGGTATCGTCCAATACCTATGTGGAATATTAATTCGCAAAACAACACACAGAAAAAAAATTATTGAATTAATGTCACCTGTTAATAATATAGGCGTTAATGACAAAACAGTTTAAAAAAATAAAAACACTGCTGATATTTTTTTCCCCATGATATACATTTATTAGGATGATCTTAATTTCTACTGAACATAAAATAATGTTCAGTTTACAAACACATGTTATAGCATGCATACAAGACTGTCATCACTAGTATTTAGGACTCAGACTAGCCCTGTACCTGGAACAAAAGATACGGCAGAAAAACGGGCATCTTTAAGATACCCAAAGCTTGATTCAGATGTGGCTGCTTGTGCTCGTGTTTGGCATACGCTTACTGTACATTGACTACAGCAAACGGCCCTTCCCCACCCTGTAAAATAAAAAATACATTTTCAAAATAAAGTTTAATTAAATAATAATATCCACAACATTCATCTTTTACCATTTTATAAAACAAAAAAAATCTTTCTTGATGCAGACCTATGAAAATTCTTCTTAATCGACAGGGAATAAAACCCAAAGCACTTTTGTTCAGAACCTTTCAATTGACTGTGAGGGTCAATAACTGCTCAGCCAATCACAAGTATTTTCCCACCCTGGCTGCACAATCTACAAAATACAGGCAGCTTTATATGAAATTATACTATTTATTATCCTTTCTTTTAACATAAATTGCAAGAACTTTTTTTCAGGCAAATCAGTCCCTGACCTTAACGAAGCTTGCTAAAATTTCCCAACCACGGACACGGACCATACCAGGGCCAGTAAGAAGCGACGTGTATCGTTGTCACTCATTGAACCTTCTCACTAGATATCGCATTGCAGTTTACAGAACGACAGATTTGTGGTAAACAGCGGAAAAAAGGCAATTTGTGCCTGGCCATGATCAATGGAATCAGATAGTTGCTCTGGAAGCCCAGAAAAGTTGTACCACACTCCAGCTGTTGAAGATGGACCATGTCCTATCCTTGTGGTTATCGGGATATGTTAGCTGCTTAACAGGTGCTGTGGAAGCTAACCTGATTGACAACAATATTGACTGTTTTTGT
The DNA here is from genome assembly GCF_038048845.1 of Mixophyes fleayi. Lineage (NCBI taxonomy): Eukaryota > Metazoa > Chordata > Amphibia > Anura > Limnodynastidae > Mixophyes > Mixophyes fleayi. The sequence continues at coordinate 369,148,878 of NC_134403.1, forward strand.
TAATATTGTATCAATTATCCTTCTCTCGTTCTCCCCTCTCTCCCCCAGCCCCGCCTTTCTCTCCCTTACTTTAATGGCTCCCTCTTGTGCCTGTTTGTCCACCCTCCCTTTGGATGTGAGCTCTTATGAGCAGGGCCCCTCTCCCCTCCTGTCTCCATACCTGTTCTTCTGCTCCATCTTCGCCCATATGTCTGCCCGGAGTTCTGAAGTATTGGTACTTTGTGTTTATTGCTCTGTACTATGTCACCCTGTATGGTCTTCTGTTTGTATTATGTACGGCGCTGCGGAAACCTTGTGGCGCCTAACAAATAAATGATAATAATAATAATAATAATAATTATGTCATGAGATATTTTATTTTGTGTGTCCATTTCTGTTCTCTTAAGAATTGAGCTGGAAGGGGTCAAATGTTGACATGGTCTGAACAGATGAATTCTTAGGGCTAGATTTACTAAGCTGCGGGTTTGAAAAAGTGGGGATGTTGCCTATAGCAACCAATCAGATTCTAGCTTTCATTTATTTAGTGCTTTCTACAAAATGAGAGCTAGAAGCTGATTGGTTGCTATAGGCAACATCCCCACTTTTTCAAACCCGCAGCTTAGTAAATCTAGCCCTTAGTGACAGAAGTACAAAATTATTTACCTTTAGGTTAAAAGGACAGTGAGAAAGTCCAAGCTAAATAAAGGGAAGTGAGATTTATGATGTCAATAGTTATATCAATGTTAGTTTATGTTGTTTTTTTTATCTTGAGGTAGTCAGTGTTTATTAGAAACTTCTTCACCATTTTAGGAAACTGTAAATAAGAGTATAGATTATTCCATTATGTAACAGATGCTGTTAAAATGTATAAAAGCTTGTACTTGTATACATCAGAATAGTTTTGAAAATACTTTTTGCCATATCACAGGTATTCTACACTTTGCTGTACCTGCTCTGTAGATTGTTGGGTAAATGATGAATGTTCCTGTAGCCCCAACTGCCAATCACCACTTCCCAAGATCTGTTCAATATACCGAGCAGTGCCATTTATTAGGGTACCCAAGTTATTTCCATTTGTTGTCTATAAATAGGACCCAGTGCTTTAGAAAAATTGAAACCAGACTCTGATCTCCTTCTCGAACCTATGTTTATGTTATAAAAGTACATTGGGGTAATTTGTTTTTCTGTGCTTTTTATTTTATTTAATTATTTACATTTTGCTTTAACCTGGGCTTAATAAACACGCAGCTCTTTACAACTTCTACAGTGCCCTGTTAGCTAATTCCTGTGATACAGTGGTGAGTCAATGTTTTGCAGCCTAGTAAGTGGACACCTAAGTCAGAAGTCAGTTAGCACTACCAGCGTATGCCATACTTGCCAACTTTTCCTGGTTGGCTTCAGGGAGATCCCGGCAAAGGTGGGCGTGTGGGGGTGGGGCTTGACTAATTGCATTATTTTGGACCTGCCCCCTAAACGATTGTCACAATTTTTGCCAATTACAGCAGATGGCGGGGCTAAAATGACATGATGTTTACGTCATTAAGCCCCGCCCCCACCACTTATCTATTGTGGGGGCAAGAACCGAGAGGTTGCTCTGCTCTCCTGGGAGACCGGGAGGTCTCCCAGAAATGTGGGAATCTCATTTCACCCGGAGGCGTGGTGAAGGGCAAGTGCGTAGTGGGGTGGGTGCCATGAATTGCATCATGGATGCCCCAATGGATGGATGCAGGGCCAAAACGATGCCATGGAGCCCCCCATCTGGCCCACTTCACCAGAAAGTGGGTGGGATGTGGGAGAATTGTCTGCTCTCTGTTATGATTCCTAGCGATTTCAGGAAGCTGCAACAGAAGTATAATAAACCAAATGTCTTTATTCAGGCAAAATACATAAACAAGGATTCAGTTCGTGGGATATGCAGATTTCCAGGTTGCAGTATAAACAGGTATAAATCCACAGATATGAACAGGTGTGATAAATGGCAGAAAAGTCCACAGAGCAACAGGTTCCAAGTAATGACAGATACATTTTTATAGCAGGGACAAGTATAATGAGTTACCCTAGTCCAGGAGGCACGAGGCTGTCCAGGGAAGCAGACAAACTGAGTCCAGTGACCAAACAGGGATCAGGGCAACAAGAATTCTAGCGAATCCAACAGCCAGGCAGAGGTCCGGGTCACAAGCAAATAGGAATAGTCCAGTAATCAAGCAGAGGTCAGGGCAACAGGCAAACAAGCAGGGTCCGAGAAGCAGACAGATAGTCACAACAGGAGATCAAACAGCAACAAGCAGAACAGGAACAGGGATAAACAGGAGACCAGCAGCAGCCAGGTAAAAACGATGAACTGCACTGAGCACAGGTTGAGGAAGATATTTGAAGCTGTGAGACAGTTGCAGTTCTAATTATGGTGTAAAGTTCAGGAGCAGAACAGCAGCACCTCTGTTGGATTAAAGGTACTGCTGCCACATAAAAAATATAGGCAGAGTCGTAACACTCTCCTGCAAGTCCAGGAAACCTACTCAGAATTCAGGACATTCTGGGAGAGACGGCAAGAATGCTTCATGGACATTATCCCCAGAACTCCAATACAACAGTGGTCTCCGCAAACACATTAGCAGCAAAAGGTGTGCACTATTTACATAGAGTTATATATATGTCTACTGACAGGCGCTGTGGCAAAGCCAAACTGCATTAACCACAAACAGTCAGTAAAGTCTTTGTCCCATCCGGGCATGGGCTGAATGGGGCCACAGAATGCGCAGGGCAGGCGAACACTTTGGACAACAAGATTTTGCTAGCAAGAGTCAACAAACTATTTTTATGCGGTTGTCGTTAGATAGTTGTCATATTGTATAAACTGTTTAAGTTCAGTGACCACTTAAACCTTGGTAAAATATAAACAAATACGGGAATGTTATATATAATTCACAAGAGATATAAGATTATTATAATTGTTTAGCTATAGAAAATAATTCAGACTTTCAATCACTTTAAGTAAGAAGAAAGAAAGTGATTGTTGCATTAAGATAATGCTATTTTTATCCATACTGGAGACACAGGAACGGAAAGTGCATCTGACTTATAATGGGAGTGAAACTTTTAAAAGCTTTAAATTGGTGGTACTTTCTGAGTTTTGAATGACATTGTTTTGCACTAGTACAGATATTAGTCTGAGAAATGTAGTTCGGTATAAAAACAAGAATCCAATTTTTAAAAGTTTTATGCATTGTCAGATTTGACAAAGCTGTTATTTCTCTATGCAAAAATGTTCACAGCATTACAGATGAGCAAATAAACAAAAAAACTGTCCGCTAAAATATTCAATTGGCTTTTGACTATGGAGTTGTGCTTATTTTACTGCTGGACTTTGGTGTTAGCAGTCCTACGCCTACTGGATTTGCAAATACAGGGCCTCACCTAGAGTTGGGCGCACTTCCTAGTTCTAAGTGATGTGATGCTGACACACAACAATGGTGCTTTTATTGTTCACATCACCAAAAGGACAAAACACTATTGACAGGATGACACAAGGTGACCCTAACTCTTACTAGACAGTCCTTTTGCCTAGTCACCGGCCAACTAACTGGCATCAGTCACCCTGCACAATAGCACAATACATGGTAGACCTGGCAAATTTTAGCCTGGGGGTAAGACTTGACTCAGCAGCCTATTAGGAACATTTTAAAGGAAAAAAATACAGGAGGCCCAGTGACCCAGCCCAAGGTAGCCAATTATGGAACCAGCCAGGGGGCAGCTGCCCCCCTGACCCCAAGTAGAGTAATGGTGTTTTATAAACCTTACGTAGTATGTAGGGTTTGAGGAAGACTCAGAAGCGCCTGTTAAGAGGCATATCTATTGCTTCTGCTTCCCCTGGCGCAAGATACATGCAGATGATGATGATTATATTTGGTAATGACAATGGGGCTTTGACAGAGCAGACAGGCCCTCTCCTCAGCATTAGGTGCAATCGCATCTGCACCCCATGTTATTATGCTAGTTACTCCTTTGGCGGGAGTTATGTTATGTCTTCTGCACTATCAGAGTCTGTGTCCCCTGTCACTCCATTTTCTTTTCTGTAGTGTTGTCATCCTACGCTGAGCTTATAAATTGTTATTCTCACCACATGTCCTGCATGTCTGACCATACGCTGGATTTCTCTTTGTCTTGTTTTATGCTTTTTACCACAATATTTACACTGAACTAAATAACCAGGGAGTGTTTCATCCGTCATCCTTTGCCAGTTGCTGTGTATAAAATGTCATCAGATAGGCCTTCAATCACTTCCAGGCTGTCTTTTGTCAGCTCAGAAGCTCTGTATATTTGAAGACATCTCTATAGACCCAGGAGTTCTTCCCTAAGTAATATCTATGTCAGGTGAGAGGCTCTGAGTCCGCTCACTATTCTGTCTGTGATAAGAGAACCTCTAATGTTTCCCGAATCACAGGTTGCTGCCAGCCGCTTCAGTTCTGTTACATGTGTCAATATTTTTACCTCGATTTTTCATTCCTTGAAAAAAAAAACTTCTATCTTTCCACAGTTTTATTTTTTTTATCAGATTTTTTATCAAATGCCAGGATGATGTCTGTCATAGAGACTGAGATCAGGGTAAGAGTCTGAGAAGCGGTTACTGTGCATAAAGTCTGTGATATTTCTCTGCCGTTTACTCCAATCACATAATGCAAAAGTTCTATTTGGTGGTTATCATCACTCTGAGATATACATACAGGGGGAGCTCCTCTTTCTTGCATTAACATGCTTTATGCCTGGTTGTAGAGGTTATAAGACCACTCTCTATAATGTATTATTGTTAATTCTGATTGAATATTTACAATCAATTTGTTTTTTTTCACAGGCAGCAGATTCTGTGTACGGATGGCCCAAGCATCACTTTCATAAATCTTCTATTGTAAATTAAGAGCCTAATTCTTGTTGGCCAGTGTTCAACATATTATTCAGTCTCCAGTAGCCAAGTGTGCCTTCTAGAGCCTAATCACAGATATTTAGTGTTCAACTCAGAGGCTATTGGTTGAAGGACACTGTTTTTTCCTTCTGTCGTTGAGGTAGTTGATTACACAAGACATTAAAGAAAGGGAGAGGTCAGAGGAGGAAAGATAGATTTGAGTGTTGTCAATGTAGAGGTACCACCGGGTGCTGAATTAGTGAATTCATAAAGAGCAAAAGTTTACAGTGAGAAAGTAAGCAAGTACAGAGCCTTGTACTTGGAGGATATGCCAGAGATAGAGATGCTGAGTAGCAGTTGGATAGATAGGAAATAAATGAGGAAAGAACTGCGTCATTCATGAAGGCCAATGGAGGGAATAGAAGAAGAGGGTGACCAACATTGTTGAAAGCAGCAGTAAGTAAATCAATTATAACGTTTGTGAGGGTAGTCCCAGTGGATTGTTGGGGGGTGGAAGTCAAATTGCCAAGAATCAAGAATAAAGTGAGAGGAAAATAAGGGAGATAGGTGGTTAAACACGGGTTGTTCAAGTCGTTTGCAGGAAAAGGATAGGAGAGAATATTTGCAGTGGTTGAAGTCAGAGTGAAGAGATGGTTTCTTTAGGATTAGTGAGATTAGGATTACAGGATTACAATATATATTGTAAAATTTGTTTTGTTGCTACCAATAAACATTGTCCAATGCGATTATTGTGGTTCCAACGCACAAAGAGATTTAATAGCTAAAGATAGCAGGATAACAGCAAACGATGATGATCCATGAACACTAAAATACATAAAATATGATAAAAAACAGGAAATTATACACCGAATACATTACGCAAGCACTTTCCCTGGGTCCAGGTTCAGATACAGTCATGTAGTCTGTAGTCAGGAAGAGAGAGATCTAACACTGGCCCAGGGCTTGCTTATATGCAGTTTGTATTAACATAAACAGTGATGATATCACGAATATACACAGATAACACTAAGAGAGGTTTTCATTGTCTCCAAGGGTGAGGGCAACTTACTCCAACTGTTGCCTACGTGTCTTCCCGTCAAATAACCAGTGTAAACTGTCCAATTGACAAAGTACTTTTGAGTATTAATGTCATATTGCTCATAACTTGAGACTGCTAGATGCGTTCGCTACTCTGTCAAAATCGGGTTAACGCTGATGAAATAAGGTTTAATATGCATCCAAACTCTTTACTTTTTAGATGACCTGAACCATAAATACCTTTACTATAATTTTATTTATGTAAAAATAACCTCTTATACATTTTACAAATAAATAAATTTGAATTAGAACCTTAATAAATGTCTACTATTTACAAGTGTAAGTGCGAATGTAAATGTGTGTTATTAATCCGTGCGATTGTGTCGTTACACGTGATGCACTAATCGCAATCGCACGGTAAAACAATATTAATCAATTTAGTTTACTTCATCCAATTATTTATCTTTCACAGGCCACCCTTTGATAGTGCACAAAACTAGCACCTTAAAATTTTATTGCAGGATCTCAGTAGTACGTTACATTTTTTTTCCCTGTGATATCATCACACTGTTGTTGGATATCAGTTAGGTTACCATAAAAGAGAGTCACAATTCTAGAAAGCATTTTTTCTACGTAACATATACCTTTGGAGCTTGGAGTTAACATTTTCTATGCCCTTTACCCACATATACAATACATTATCTGGAAGGATACAAGGTACAATAAAATATGTTACATCCATACATAATATTCTTGTAAAGTTCCTCATGTCTTTGTCACGGTCGTCTGAATTTCTTGATCCCATTCGGGACCCTTGGGACTAGCTGGAGCAGGAGTGAAACAGAACTTAGCAGCTTGGATGAACTTCTTGCTCATATTTCTTGCTGATTGTAGAATATAGTAGGGGAATTAGCAGTCTGGAATGTAGACAGGAACAGTGCACTAGTAATGGAGACAGGAACACTGCACTTGTAATGCAGTCAGGATTACTGCACTTGTAATGCAGTCAGGATTACTGCACTTGTAATGCAGTCAGGAACACTGCACTTAGGAATGCAGACAGGAACACTGGAGCCAAGAACTATCCTCTGGAGAGAAGTGTGTTGTTCTGGCAATGAACAGATCACAGCAGCAGGTTTAAATAGGGTGTCCCAAACAACTATTGGCTGATCAGTTCATGTGATCACAGCTGCAGAATCTGGTTGGTCTGGAATGATCACCTGACTGCATCCAAGATGGCCGCGCCCATGCAGCAGAACAAACAGTATGTGTTTGTTTACAAATGGAGGTGTGGAGAATGGCAATGCTGCAGACGGCCAGAAGGGACCCAGGTAGCCGTGATATGACAGCGGCGGATGAGGTAAGTGCGGCTAAGATCCCGATTTGTGACAGTACCCCCTCCCTTAAGAGTGGCCACTGGACACTTAGATTGGGGTTTAGTTGGAAACTTGCGGTGAAATTTTCTGATGAGAGATGGAGCATGGACATCAGAAGCTTTGATCCAGGCTCTCTCTTCTGGACCATAGCCCTTCCAGTCGACTAGATATTGTAAGGTCTTATGTCGAAACCGAGAGTCCAAGATCTCTTTAATTTCATATTCATCACCATGTTCAGTCTGCACTTCAGGAGAAACCAGTTTGGGTGTATAAAACCGATTTAGCACCAATGGTTTTAAGAGAGAAATATGGAAGGAGTTGGGTACCTTGAGGTAAGATGGTAAATGTAATTTGTAGGACACTGGATTGATGACCCGGGAGATGTTAAACGGTCCAATAAAGCGGGGAGCGAATTTCATAGATGGAACTCTGAGGCATAGATTGCGAGTTGACAGCCAAACTCTGTCTCCCGGTTTCAAGCTTGGAATGGCTCGTCGCTTTTTGTCGGCTTGAATTTTGTAGCGTTGGGACGCTTTAAGTAGAGATTCCCGTACTTGGCGCCAGTGGCCTGCAAAATTCTTTAGGAAAACTTCAGAGGCAGGTACTGAGGCTGCAGGAAGTGGAGTAAACAAGGGTACCCTGGGGTGTAGGCCATAGACCGTATGAAATGGAGTGGAAGCAGAAGATTCGTGATAATGATTATTATGAGCAAATTCTGCCCAAGGAAGCAGATCTACCCAGTCGTCTTGTGAAGAAGATATGTACAAACGGAGAAATGTTTCTAGGTCCTGATTGACTCTTTCCGTTTGCCCGTTGGACTGTGGATGATAGGCCGAAGAGAAGTTTAGTTTGATCTGTAGTGCTTGGCATAAGGATCTCCAGAATTTCGCCACAAACTGAACTCCTCTATCTGAGACGATTTCTTCAGGACACCCATGCAAACGGAAGATCTCCTTTATAAATTGCTGAGCTAGTATAGGTGCTGATGGGAGGCCACGGAGAGGAACAAAATGCGCCATTTTAGAGAATCGGTCAACGATGACCCAGATGGTATTGAAATTATTAGAATTTGGCAAATCAGAAACAAAGTCCATAGAAATATGGGTCCAGGGTTTGGTGGGAATAGGCAGAGGCAAAAGTTGACCAGCTGAAGATTGTCTTGAACTTTTATGTTGGGCACAGCTGCCACATGCGGAAACAAATTGCTGAACATCCTGATGAAGAGTAGGCCACCAGTAGCTTCTCGATATGAAAGATTGAGTTTTGCGGATGCCCGCATGACCGGCAAATCTAGAACAATGTGCCCATTGGAGCAATTTTTTACGCAGATTCTCAGAAACAAAAGTTTTTCCCTGGGGAGGTGTATTGTCGGGTCTACTGACTGCGATGCTGAGTGGGCTGATAATAGGCCGTGGATCCACAGTGATGGAATCTTCCTCTTTCACCATAGAACGTGACAGAGCATCGGCCTTGCGATTTTTGGAACCGGGACGGAAGGTGACATGGATATCAAATCGAGAAAAGAATAGTGCCCATCGGGCCTGTCGTGGATTCATGCACTGTGCAGTTTTAAGGTAGAGCAGATTCTTGTGATCCGTGTATATTGTGACAGGATAACGAGCTCCCTCAAGTAAATGCCTCCACTCTTCAAGCGCCAATTTGATGGCAAGCAGTTCTTTGTCCCCTATGGCATAATTTCGTTCAGCTGGTAAAAATTTCCTGGAGAAGAACCCACAGGGATGCCATTGCTCATCAGCTGGTTTTTGGGAGAGAACTGCCCCTACTCCGACAGATGAGGCATCAACTTCCAAGTAGAATGGACAGGTTAAATCTGGTTGCCTGAGTATGGGAGCAGAAATAAATGCTTGTTTCAGAAGTTGAAAAGCTGTTTGGGCTTCTTCAGACCACTTGGCAGGATTAGCCCCTTTTCTGGTGAGAGCGGTGAGTGGTGCTACTACAGTAGAGTAGCCACGAATAAATTTTCGATAATAGTTTGCGAATCCCAGAAATCGCTGTACTGCCTTTAGTGTAGATGGTTGAGGCCAGTTAAGAATAGCTTGCACCTTCTCTGGGTCCATACGGAGACCAGTACCTGAGATGATATACCCCAAGAATGGGATGGATTCAACTTCGAAGGTGCATTTTTCAAGCTTGCAATACAGTTTATTCCTTCTGAGACGGCTGAGGACCTCTTTAACATGTCTGCGATGGGACTGGAGATCAGAGGAGAAAACGAGGATATCGTCCAAATATACCACAATAGTATGGTACAGTAAGTCCCGAAAGATTTCATTTATGAAATTCTGAAAAACTGCTGGGGCATTGCTCAGACCGAATGGCATGACTAGATATTCGTAGTGCCCATCCCTGGTGTTAAAGGCGGTTTTCCATTCGTCGCCACGCCTAATGCGAATCAAATTGTAGGCCCCGCGGAGATCCAACTTTGTGAATATTTGGGCACCTTTGACTCTGTCAAATAACTCTGTGATTAGGGGCAGAGGATACCGGTTCTTGATGGTAATGTCATTGAGACCTCTGTAATCGATGCAGGGACGTAATCCACCATCCTTTTTCTTTACAAAAAAGAACCCGGCTCCTGCTGGTGAAGAGGATGGTCGAATGAAACCCCTTTTCAAGTTCTCTTTTATATATTCAGACATAGAGTTTGTCTCAGGGATAGAAAGAGGGTAGACTCTGCCACGTGGTGCGGTTTTACCTGGAACTAGATCAATGGGACAGTCCCAATCCCGATGAGGTGGTAGAGTTTCAGCAGCTTGCTTACTGAAAACGTCTGTGAACTCTTGGTAGGCAGAAGGAACTGTCAAAACTTCTTTATCAGAGGTGGAGCAATGTGGAAGAACACGTTGTAAACAGGACTCGAAACAAGTTGGAGCCCACGCCAAGATTTGTGGAGTCGACCAGTCGATATGGGGGTTATGCAATTGAAGCCATGGAAACCCGAGAACCACAGGACTAGTGGCTTCTGGGATGACCAAAAAGGTAAGGGATTCAGAATGCAGAACTCCTATTTGGAGAGTCACTGGAGAAGTCTGATGCGTAATGGTACCCCCTGGAATACGGCTACCATCAACCGCAGAGAGAAAGATGGTCACTGGAATTTTCACTAGTGGAATGGCTAGTTCAGCAGCTAATTTGGCAGACATGAAATTCCCAGCTGCTCCAGAATCCACCAGGGCTGAAATGTATTGGGAGTCTTGAGCGTGTTTCAGGGTGACTGGGATAATACAGTCCTTGCCTTGTGGGGAGCGAAGGGCCACTCCTAGGCTCACCTCCTCATAGTCAGCTAGGAGGGTATGTTTACCCGGTTTGCGAGGACAATAATGTAGCAGATGTTCGGAACTGGCACAGTATAAGCAAAGTTTCTCTCTAACTCGCCGTTGTCGCTCGGTGGGTGAAAGACGTGCTTTGCCTAGTTGCATGGGTCCTTCAGGGAAAGGAGACAATGCGCAGACCCGTTGAATGGGGAGGAACTTGGGGTGTTTCAGCCTCCTCTTTTCTAGAGCTCTCTCTCTGAACCGAATATATACCCGATTGCAGATGGTAATCAATTGGTCTAGCGTTGTAGGTAAATCCCGAGATGCTAATACATCTTTAATGTGGTCAGACAGGCCCTGCCAGAAGACCGCAACAAGAGCATCGTTATTCCACGACAGCTCAGAGGAAAGTGTTTGAAATTGAACGGCATACTGGCCCACAGTCTGCTGTCCTTGCCGAAGCCGCAGAATATCTAAAGCGGCTGACGCTGTTCTTCCAGGCTCGTCGAATATTCTGCGGAAGGTAGACAGGAAGCTATCAATATCAGATAAAATTGGGTCAGATTTTTCCCAGAGCGGTGATGCCCATGCCAGAGCTTGCCCTGATAGTATCGAAACAATATAAGCAGTTTTGGTACGTGCAGTAGGGAAATTCCCGGGTTGTAATTCAAAGTGTATACTACACTGGTTGAGAAACCCGCGGCAATTCTTCGGATCGCCATTGTATTTAGCTGGCGTGGGAAGATGGAGTCCGGATGAAGTGGGTAGTGAAGCAGGTATTACTGGCTCAGGCGGAGTATGGGATGGTTGACTGCGGAATAACTGCAAGGTATCCATACGTGTAGAAACATCCTGCAGCAATCTCAAAATTTGCCCCTGGTTAGTTTCTTGTCTCTCAATGCGTCCAGCTAATATTTGGACAGAGTCCTCCCTCGGGGTATGTTCCCCTGGCGGATCCATTGGGCCAGAACAAACTGTCACGGTCGTCTGAATTTCTTGATCCGATTCGGGACCCTTGGGACTAGCTGGAGCAGGAGTGAAACAGAACTTAGCAGCTTGGATGAACTTCTTGCTCATATTTCTTGCTGATTGTAGAATATAGTAGGGGAATTAGCAGTCTGGAATGTAGACAGGAACAGTGCACTAGTAATGGAGACAGGAACACTGCACTTGTAATGCAGTCAGGATTACTGCACTTGTAATGCAGTCAGGATTACTGCACTTGTAATGCAGTCAGGAACACTGCACTTAGGAATGCAGACAGGAACACTGGAGCCAAGAACTATCCTCTGGAGAGAAGTGTGTTGTTCTGGCAATGAACAGATCACAGCAGCAGGTTTAAATAGGGTGTCCCAAACAACTATTGGCTGATCAGTTCATGTGATCACAGCTGCAGAATCTGGTTGGTCTGGAATGATCACCTGACTGCATCCAAGATGGCCGCGCCCATGCAGCAGAACAAACAGTATGTGTTTGTTTACAAATGGAGGTGTGGAGAATGGCAATGCTGCAGACGGCCAGAAGGGACCCAGGTAGCCGTGATATGACAGCGGCGGATGAGGTAAGTGCGGCTAAGATCCCGATTTGTGACAGTCTTGCATTTCTATCTGAGGCATGTCTTAGCTTATATGATATTAATTTTCACAAATAACACAATCTTACGTCTGGTAGCATAATCTCATTTATGATCTCCTTCAACCTTTTTGGTTAAATACACTCTAATAATATCAAAGGGGTTTTTCATCAACACTTGTGGGGCGGGCTATTGTCTGTTCATTCTGTCCTGTCTCCCAATACTCAAGTTTCTTTGTATGTAAAACAGTGATCATCAATTAGGTGCACTTGCTTAAAAAAGAAGATGATGTATATTGTGATCTGATCAGCTCTCTGCTAAATAGTGAGATTGTTTTATATGACTAATTTCAGCTCAGTGGTGAAGATGTAAAGTGATTGGGCAATAAACTGTTTCCATTGAACAGTGAACAGATGGTAAATAAGAAAGTGATATCTGCTTTCAGTGGAAGCTCTCCTGCTGTTTGTTATACTACCTTAAATGAAAAGTATTCTTGAGTTTTCTTACTTCCTTATTTCAGCTTTTAATTAGAAATTTACCAATCTTCAGAGAAAGTGAGAAATGTAAGAAGTGAAAATCTTTTTTATTTTGCTTCTATAAAAACGTTACTTGAAATAACTCCAGTTTTCTGCATTGAACACTTTAGTTCATAAAGGGTATTTATCCTGTACAAAATAATAACTCCATTCGAAATATATATATTATTTTTAAAATGCCTTAAAATAAAAATAAATTTGTACTTACCATGGATTGGCCATTTGTTGGATTTACTAGAGCACCCAATGGCTATAACAGTCCAATTCTGCACCACTCTTTCCATTTGCCAATCAGCTAAAATAAAGTTAAAAACAGAGGGATTGTGTGCTTGTAATTTGGGGCAAGTATCTTATTTCCCGCCAATTATATTTTTGGGAAATTATATTATGCGATAATAAAGCAATTAAAAGGAAATACAATATTTTGTGAAGGTCAGATTTCCAAAACTGGCTCAAAGGTCTGTTTGGGATGAAAAGATTATGGGCTAGATTTACTAAAGGTCGGTTTGCTCAACTGACGCTTTTCGACTATTTTTCTGGTGGTTTTGAAACCACCAGAAAAACCGCCGTTCAAATGGCCAGAATTAACCCTTTTCAAATCCACCACTTTACAAACCGTCATCCCGATTTTAACAATGATGAACGTACAAACATCCGAATGCACTAAGCTGGGGTTTTCAAAACCGCCGCAAAACAGCCATCCAAACGGACAAAATGAAAGAGGTGGTTGTGAATTGCGAGATTGATCAAACAGCTCCTGTTTGATCTATTGTGCCATTCAGAACATAAGAGAAAGCACCATTGACATTTAAATTATTTGGGCAATCATAATTTATTGATTAAGGGGCAAAATTTATTTAATATTAACTTATGAGGGAATTTTTTTTAATGTGTTTTAAAGGGGACAATATTATAGCATTGTATTATGTGGGAAATGTGAATATATAATAATATTAACTGATTGTTAATTGTGTTTATAATTATTTATGTTGCACAATTTGTCATTACATAGTGTTCGAATAATATAATTATTAAATCATTTTGTCCCCTTAATATAATGAAAACTTTTTTCCCCATAAGTTAATATTAAACTAATCTTGCCTCTTAATCAATAAATAATGATTGCCCAAATAATTTAAATGTCAATTTTGCACTTTCTTATGTTCTGAATGGCAAAATAGTTTAAACAGAATATTTCGAGCTATCAAGCTATTCTGAAGCAGGTATTAAAACTGTCCAGCCCTGTCTTTTGGATGGCAGTTTGGATGGAGGTTTTAACCAAACCGCTGGCGGTTTAGCTTATTCAATCCGCCATATATCGCCATTCCTTTTAAATTGAAGCCTCAAACTGCCCTATAGTAAATGCAGCGTATTAGACCACTAAACCGCCGGCAATGGATGGCGGTTTCAAACCACCACCGAACTCGATTCTTAGTAAATCTAGCCCATGTCTGCTCTCTTCCTCAATAAGATATAATGTCAATACAGATTTAATTTTCGCTATCCAAGAAGTCATTTTGTGATGTTATACCTTTATATAGTCACAAATCTGCTTGTTTGACTAGTGTAATGATTATAACATTGTGTAACGACAATGTTATGATGTATACAATACACAAGTCTTGTTAATATATGTATAAACCCTTGCATAAACAATGAGTTGTTATCATTGCTTGTAATTGGTGGGTTCTGATGTCTTCATTAGGAGAACCTGAGGATTACAGGAAATAATAAACACCCTATTATAAATTATAATGGACATTAGAAGTCATCCCAGAATTCTGTAATCTGCATAAACTCTCTGCCTGCCCTTATATGGTCACATAATTCCTTGGTGACTTCTAATATCTATAGAATTTATGATAGGGGTTGCAGTATCACATATACACTTTTAATGTAATAATTCCTAAATTTATAGTATACAATACACTACATATGGTGGGGCGGTGGCACAGTGGCTAGCAATGTTGCATAGCAGCCCTGGTGCTGAAGAAATAAAGATATGTGTATAAACATTTTTTACATGTTGATATAAATGTTTTTTATTATTTTTTTGTGAGAATAAATGTAGTATAATTTTATCTAACCCACTGATATTGGTGTGTTAGTCTCCCTCTCCCCCCTCCCACACTTAGAGGATCAGCTGTGTGGATTTTCTCTTCTGCTGCTGCCTTGAGTTTGATTCCGAGCAGCACCCCGTCTGTATGAAGATTGTGTGTTCTCTCCCTATTTACGCGAGTTTCCTTTGGGTGCTTTGATTTTCTCCCACACTCCAAAAAATATACTGGGAGGTTAGTCGGCATCTGTCTGTTTTTGTGTGTAAGGAATTAGATTGTAAGCTCCACAGGGACAGGTGTGATACATTTTGTTTTTTGTAAAGCATCTACTATATAAATGCCTAGTGGCGTGTGTGAAAAAAAAAAAACCAAGCTGCAGCGCCACCTGCTGGGCACAGTTATACACTGACCTATATATTTCTTGAAGGAGAAGTGACAGTTGGGAGTGGTTGGTGGTTGCCGGGGGTGACAGTGGGGAGTTTTTAACACCTTAAGTAGCTTGATGAAGGATATGGCGATGAAGATGAAGGATGAGGTGATGGAGAAAAATGATGAGGTGGTGACATGTGGACAAAACCACGTTAAAAAAGGGCACTTGCGTCGGGAATTAACATTGTTCCCCTGAGGAGGCCTGGGCTAGGCCCAAATGCATGACAAGAACCTTTTTAACACCCTAAGTAGCTTGATTTGACTAGAATGCATGAGTATCATGCACGGGTTAACTTGTTACATAATATTAGTGCTATATATAAATATAAAAGATCACATTATGTTTGATATTTGTTCCAAAATTGCTTCATTTTTCAGAAAATTCCAATTCTTAATCTTCTTCCTGTCGGATTTGGAGGTTAATGTCAATGGATTCAATAAGCTACATAGACAGGGAAGACAGACTGGTCAGACAATCTAATACTATAGAAGAAGATTGGTCTGAATAACTGTACTTTTGGGAGAGATAATAATAAAACGTAAGAGCCTGGTTTCTTCGGGTTGGGTACGTTTTAACGATCGTTATAAATCCGACATCGCTAATGCCACCGAAAAAACCCGAAACAATGAAAAATGCAGCCTGACATCTTTGCAACGTCTGTCACTAAAAATTTAAAGCGGCAATGTGAGGTTAAGTGTTTAAACACTTAACCTTAGGTCTTCCCCACATTGCCGCTTTAAAATTTTAATGACAGACGTCGCAAAGACGTCAGGCTGCATTGCCGGTCAGTTCTCCAATCGGAATGCCTTGCTGTCATTAGGCTGCTTTCTTCAGTGATCTCCAGCGTCGTCTTGAAGGTAAGTCTGATTATTTTCGAGCCGCTTTTTCCTTGTTTCGTTTTTTTTTTTGGAGGCATTGGCGATGTCGGAATGGTTGTAATCGGAATAACAATTACCTCCGATTTCTTCTGTGTTATACTCCTTGTCATGCGCACAAATCTCTATTTCATCTTTTAAAGACACCAGTGTATATTTATGTAGATTTTCCATATCACATATGCTCTTTAAAGGGGGCTCCCACCTTTATATGTCATTATTGTACTGCTTTCTACCTGCCCTCCTGCAAAACCATATTGCATTTGTATCATTAGGCAGAGTTATTAATATTTAGCAACGTCATTGTCTGGATAGAAATGTATCCGCTTCAGATAGTCATTTCCCAGGGCAACAGAATTACACAACTCTACACGATGATACAAAGACATGGGTGAAAATGACAGAAGGAAACTAGAAAAAAGTAAAACTTCTCCTAAATTTGTATAAGGTCATGTACAAGCCAATAATTTATAGTCATCTGAGAGTCTTTAACAGCAAATGATACAACATGTAGAAGTATTGTAGTCCTGTCGAATTCTATTTGAGACATCCAATTATAACAATATAATCTACAGGAGTTTATCAAACTATTACGTGTCCATTATAGAAGAAATATGTTTAATAATAGGCCTTTACTGTGCAGTTTTAATCATCTTTCTTAACTACTCTTCAGTTTATTACCTTTTATCAAACATAAAAACACTCTGCATGACTAATTATATGAATATTTATTTTAACTGTGAAACAGACAGGGAAATTAGTTCCTAAATGAAGTAGGAAAGATTTTCTATTATATTTCTGATCTCTGGGACCACGTGTGGCTGTACCAAGTGACATGTGACTTTGATTTACCGACACCCCCTTTACTTTAGACTCTTCCACACAAAACATTTAAGTACTGCTTGAAAAGTCGATAAATCAAAGAAGTTAAACACTAAATATACAGCCTTGATGTTAATGTTTCTATAAAACTCCTGTGTACGCCTCAGGCCCGTTTGTCTGAAATGCTTTATATTTAGAGATGTTGTATATGGCCGTGAACAGTCACTTATAGATTTACTGGCAACCTTCATTCAGCAGATGATGAAACTAGTAACTCAGATGTTATGGCCTTTGCTTATTTCAATATTGTAGCGATAAATCTTTATCTTACCTCCCCAGGTCATCGGTAAGGTTGGCGTGGGTTTTGCTCATGAGGAACAGAGGCCTAAAAACTGTCCGCTCAATTTGAAGAATGACTGTATCTGGATTCATGTACTGAATGTGTATGAGAACTATATTAGCATGATATATATATATATATATATATATATATATATATATATATATATATATAATGTGTTTTATTATAATGTATGCTCATGTTCTGTTTTACACCTCTGTTGCCCACTGTGGTCCCATGTTGGGCTACCTTGTGCTATGTCACTGGGCTACCTGCATATTTTTTCCTTTAAAATGTTCCTCCGTGGGCTAAAATTTGCCACCCAGCCACTACTGTTAATCATTTATTCTACTTCCCATAATCATATACTTAATCCTTGACTCTGGTCTTTCCTTCCAACATCGGATCCAATTATTGACCAAATCCTGCCGCGTTTACTTACACAATCTCTCAAAATTATGCCCTTTAGTGACATACACTGCCACCACGTTTTACTAACATTTTTTCCTCCTTTAGCGCATGTTCTGGAATTTTCCAACTCTGTCAACACTGTCAATCATTAAATCTACTTCCCATAATCCTTTACTTTAATCCTCGAATCTGGCCTTACCTTCCAACATCAGATCCAGATATTTACCAAATCCTGCCACATTTACTTACGCAAAATCCCAAATGATGCCCTTTTCTGACACATCATACCACCAGGTTTTTCATACATGCGCCCATTATATCTTGTTTGACTATTGTGACTTTCTTCTAGCTAGCGTTCATTTCCCCAGACTGTCCCCACTTCAGTCCGTTATCAAATGCCGCCATCAGGCTCATTTACCTCACCAAATGCATATTGTCAACTGCATCCCCCTCGCACCGACTTTCTCATCTCAAATTACTCTCTCAACCACTGAATACCCGCATCCAACCACTCCTGCTTACGTCCTCTGATTACCTACTCAATTGGACTTCACTCTAAGCTCCATTAGACTGTTCCCCCAGCTTCTCCACCTTTAATAGGTTGTCATTGGTTGCCAAAAACACATCCGCTGACTTGTCTTAAGCTGGGTACACATACAACAACGCAATATTACTTCTGATCAGGGCCATCTTAACAACCTTATGGGCCCTCGGGCAAAGCAGTGCACTGGGGCCCTACCAACACAACCACTCACAAGAATAAAATGTGAATTATCGATAAAATTAAGTTTGAATTTATTGTTACCTACTTAAAAAGTCTGTGTTTTAAACATTTAAACAAAAACATGCTGCACTACAGAGATTAATACTCATAAATGTTTTTTTCTGTTTGCCCTCCTTCATTCTGGTTCTGGTCTCCCCTTATATCACACTGTGCCCTCCATTATACTCCTGTTTGTCCCCCTTCATCCTGGTTCTGGTCTCCCCTTGTATCACACTGTGCCCTCCACTATGATCCTGTTTGTCCCCCTTCACTTACTTTCCTATTGCCTTCTTCTCTTCTTTTTTCTTCTCTTCTGTTATCTTTCTTCCTCTCTTGCTTGTCTTTCATGTTGTGGCTCCTCTTGGTGTGCTCCTCACTGAAAATGCCGGGCGTGATGACGTCACGCCCAATATTCTGTGCGAGCTCAGCAGGGAAGAGGGAGGGAGCTGGATCATCACCATGTGACCACAAAAAAGTAAGGTGTTTTTTTTCTTAATTAATTCAGAGCCCTGGCTATGGGGCCCCTATGCACCTGGGTCCCCCGGGCAGTTGCCCATCGTGCCCAGTGGGAAAGACAGCCCTGCTTCTGATGCAATTTCTGCAACGATTTCACCAACGACTGAAAATCCTGATGAGCATTCTGATTCATGCGTACACACCTACACAATTTACTGTCAGAACTGAGATCTTCATCTCTCATAGCCATGTGCTAAAAAGATCACAATATACAGGTTAGGAGTGTTGGACAGATGGACGTGAGTGCGATCACGCTTCCAAATGTGCCCGACATCGTTCCATCATTGATCGCAATTTATAGGAAGTTTGTAAAACCAAATCAAACGATGCAATGTGTTTTGGCAAGATAAAACATGATGGTGGGAGTGTACATACTCTTGCACTATTGGACTCAGCAGCCGTCTTTCGTGTGATCTGTATGATAACTGCAGAAGTGTCTACCCAGCTTAAGTTTATCATTCCCTTTTATGCTTTACACTATTGCATCTTGCTTGCCTTCGTTCAGCCCCAACCTTGTGTCTCACTTTATCTCTTTTCCATTTAAATTCTAAGGCCATCGTTAGCCTTCAATATTAGATTGTATTAATGTGTGTAGTCTGTGTATCTGCAGCTAATTGTACAGCGTTATGTCATTTGTTGGTGTTTTATAAGACTGCCCAACATACTTGAATGATTTTAGGGTATTTTGTGGTTGCTGAATTAAAAAATGAAAGTATTTGTGTTGTTCGAATTGGCTCTAGTTCTTGATATAAAGGATAGTTAATAGGGAACTTAGCCTTAATGCATGCATATGGGAATTTACCAGAATATTCTAAAAGGTAAATATCCAAAAGGTTTTACATTGTAGTAAACTATGCAATCTATAACCACCTACAGTAGCTCTATTGAAACATGTATGATACCACTGAATTTCTGACTTGAAGGGTCTGAATGAAATAAATATTTTAAAATGAAAAGGAAGACTTTGAGTATCAACATTATTTTTTCTGTTCCAAACATGCCCCAGAATTCTAAGCTTGAGGATTCTTTTAGCTTTCCCTTTGTAAAGTAGATCACAGAAGTTGTTGATAGTTTATAAAACTCTCTCTTGATCTAACTACTCTAGTATTATAATTTGAAAACATTACATTTCCTTTATCACAATCATTTACACACCTTGTAATGATTGCAAAGATAAAATCCCCAATCTTATTTTGATCAGTATATTATTAGAAACTGAGGATTTGCTGACAATGGGCCTGATTCATTAAGGATCTTAACTTGAGAAACTTTTTATTTCAGTCTCCTGGACAAAACCATGTTACAATGCAAGGGGTGCAAACTAGTTTTCTGTTTTGCACATAAGTTAAATACTGACTGTTTTTTCATGTAGCACACAAATATCAACTTTAAATGTCAGTGTACAAATAAGCTATCAATTATTTGTGTGCTACATGAAAAAACAGTCAGCATTTAAATTAAGTGCAAAACAGAAAACTAATTTGTACCCCTTGCATTGTACCATGGTTTTGTCCAGAAGACTGAAATAAGAAGTTTCTTAAGTTAAGATCCTTAATGAATCAGGCCCTATGTTCTTTGTATGTCTAAGAATCACCTGTGGTTTTATAGAGATGTGTGCATCAACAACAAGCTTAAGAATGCAGCAGTATTTATAAAGAATCTGTTTGTTATTTTCTTGAATTTTTTTAAATGCGTACCAAAATAGAAAATATACACTAAATATTGTAATATAATATATGATATCAAATATTAAATACCAGCATAATTCTTTGTTCTAATCATTTAGCTTTCTCTAAACAAAAATCCAATAAATCTGTAGGAAACTAGTTTGTTTGTCAAACATTTGACTATTATTGCAATTATGTCCAAGATGACACAATTTGGAGAATGGAATGTTTTTCGTCTAACTATCAAGGTGACAGACAGAAAAATATAGGTAACTATTGCTGTAAACTTTCATAATAGAAGTATTAATTATATTATGGACTTTATAATCATTACTATTCAGTACCATAACTAAAAATGCATTATATTTATTATTTTTGTATATTTTACAAAATATAGATGTTACATCTAAATGTAAGATTAAAACATTGATCAAAGACTGATACTCGACCAACTCTACCCGACCTGTTTATCATATAGAAAGATAGATAGATAGATATGGGATAGATAGATAGATAGATATGAGATAAATACATATGAGATAGATAGATAGATAGATAGATAGATATGAGATAGATAGATATGAGATAGATAGACAGAAAGATAGACAGACAGACAGACAGACAGATATGAGATAGACAGATAGATAGATAGGAGATATATAGATATGAGATAGATAGATAGATAGATAGATATGAGATAGATAGATAGATAGATAGATAGATAGATAGATAGATAGATAGATAGATATGAGATAGATAGATAGATAGGGGATAGATCGATAGATAGATAGATATGAGATAGATAGATAGATAGATAGATAGATATGAGATAGACAGATAGATAGATAGATAGATAGATATGATTCTGATCAATAAAATAATCATCTAAACCACTTTTTTGCAACTAAAAACTTTGCAATTTTGAAAATCATTGTTCACTGTTTCAGTACCCTTTTCCACTATATATTTTTGTTATATTAATAATAATAACAATAATAATAATAATAATAATAATAATAATAATAATAATAATAATAATAAGAAGAAGAAGAAGAAGAAGAAGAATAGTAATATTAGGAAGCATGCTAAAACAGAAAAAAAGTTTGGTAAAATTGCTGACCCAAAGCCTGGCTACTAAGAAAAGTCATTGACTAAACGGTAAGCGATACTGGGATGCTGCATCTGTACTGAGAACAGCCATTGCAGAAATCCATCTAGCCATGATAAAGTAAATGAGGAGAAAAATAATCATGCTGAAATGAGTCACTTCAGATCCATTGAACAAGCTGACTTACACATATGGGGTGTTACAAGTTTAAGGAGCAATCTCCGTCCTCTGTTAGCAGCAGCTGCACCTAAAAATCAAAAGACTGTGATTCCATCATGCAGTGTTCCTGTTGACACAAACTAAGAAGAACCAAGTCAAACAGCAAAAAAAAAATTTGCTGATGCCAATAGTGGACACACTTCTCAATTTTTAAAAATAGGATAGACAAAAACTCGCAATTACCCAGTTCTGATGAGCTAATACAATGTAAGAAAATAATGCTCATGTTGACACGGCAGCAGAGCAAGAAGTTTATAATTCTCTGCTCAGACATTGCCTCAAGGCTGATATTGTCAGCTGCTCATACACATAGAGCAATTGGGGGGGGGGGGGGTGTATAGGATCAGAGTGAGAACCACTAGTGAGTGTTCCTAGACTCTCAGAATCCCCTCCTCCCAATGAGTGTGTGCCTGTCAGTGTTGTATAGTTGCCTTATTCATGCTGTATGCTCATGGACAGTTTTAGCAGGAACAGTCTAAAAAGTACTTGCACCCATTCTTGATAGGGAGACAATAACTGGGGGAGTAATGGTTCAAATACTGCTGAAATAACAGGAAAATGCCAGGATGAATGGTAGTGAAGCCAGTATCCCTAAAGCCTAAGGCTCCTTCACCGATCAATGTGTCACTAGGCACAGAAACAACAGCCCTGGCACCATCTCATACTTGGGAGACAAAGCCTCTTATTCTATAGACGCCTCCTGTTCTATTCCCACACTACCACTCTCTGTCTCAGCAACAGGACTTAATAAGTCAATTATCATGATTGCATCAAGCCCATTGACAGCGCACAGTAAATTTACCTATCAGGCAAAAAATAGCTTTTGTCAGTTCCTTATTCTATAGCTCTGCTGCTCACTTCACTATAGCACCACTTCCAGAGGTAGCAACTACCATGTGAGGTTAATGGAGGCAAAACCTGCCCCAGCTGCCCACTGGCACAACCTGTTGCCCTTATTCAGGCTCAATACTTGGAGCGGAAACCTGGAAGCTGCAGTGTAACTCCAAATGCCATTGACTGGCGAAACAGCCACGTCTGATGCCAATTCCGTGGTTGAAAAAGTCCTCTGTCAATCTAAACCCCGCTGCCAGGTTTGGCCATTTGAAGTTTGTGAAAAATATTTTTTACAATAATTTTATTTTTAAAATAAATAAAATTGTTTGCTTGTGTGTTTGGAAGAGGGCTCTAAGAACCTATTTCTTTCCCTTTCCTTTCTTTTGTTTTTATTTATTCTTTTCATTCTTCACTTGTTTCCTGTTGTCTGTTCTCTTTTTCTCTCTTTCTAAGGCCCCTATTTACTAATGTTCGCATTGCATGAAAGATATGAAAGATGATATCTGCTGCGATACACTACTCATAAATTTACAGGATACTTATATTGGCGTCCATTCCCCGAAAAATTGTAGTTTTATGGGTATTTACAGTAAAATCAGCTTCAATAAATAGGCCCCTTTATATCCTGCCTTCCCACAGCGACTGACACTTTATAGTGTGTTCCATGTTTCATGTTTCCACAAGAAGAACATGATGTCTCATGACATGGCACAGAAACAATGCTGGAGAAGTCAAAGCAAAATAAAATTGATAGAAAAATTCCTAGCGGATCAATGTGAGCAGAACACTCTAGGCTAAAGTCTGCCATGAAAACTTGTCTGTATCCAGAATGAGGTGAACATTCTGTATTCATTCTGAGATGGAAAGTATGTAATTACATATATAATACGATGTTCAAAGTTATCGGAATAAGTCATTATTCATAGGCACTTTTTTAATATTTACAATACAACCTTTACAAGTTTTCAACTTAAATTGATGTGCTTGCTGCAAGCGAATGTCATTATTTCACCCATATTCACAACATCCTTGACATTTCTGCTTAGAGAAAAAATACTTTATGCACTGATTAAATAGAGAAGGTCTTGCAAACCACGAGCTGCAAAATAAAAGAATAATGCCATACAAATTGAGAAAACTGAAACTTTGTACGTGGAAGTGATCATAGGGAACAATATACCTTATAAATGCAATAGACAATGACACGTTTAATCTGAATTTCCCTTATTAATGCTGGTTTTTGTATTCACAGTTGACATATTATGACCATGTGAACTACAGACAGAACACAAAGGTTCTAAACAGAAACCAAGGTCAACAAGGGATGCACTTGATCATCATTCTATTCACACCCACTCAGTAGAAATACTATTGAAGTTTAGAACGTCTAGAAGAGAACTGCACAATCAATACACCTTGTGTCTGGTTAACACAAATGGTCCATCCTGTATTTTGATGGGTCAGCAGATACTGTACATATCTTTATTCCTTGTTGATTATGTCCTGGCCCCTGCGTGCATCCGATGTGGATGATGTTTTGAAAAGTGGGACTCCACATAATATATTGCATGGGATTTTCAGGTAAAGTACTGATTCCTGCCACCTCTGAGGTTGTGACAGTTTGTAGTCATTATGCATGGTTTAAATGTCCTGCAGCACCATGAACAATTAGGAAAGCAATCACATCTACATAATCCAACCCTATCTCATTTAAATATCTAATTCTACAACATGATGAAGCATGAACTTGCATGATACACCCTATTGGGGTGGATGTGACACAATACACTGTCCTGCAGCTTAACACTTCCCATCACTTCCTTTAACTAGATATCAGTAAGAGTAAGGCCATTTAAACTGCTCCATGTCTATGTTCCCTCACCTTTCTCTTTTATCCAGTTGAGCCTAAAAATTGCATCACTGATCCTTACACCATTGTTTCGGGATTAGAGTTGTAGAACATCTTCCAACTACATATGTTTAGTAAACTCTTACATGATACTGTCCTGAATCCTACATTTAGATGCGGCACACAGTATCTATTTTTCACTTCACAGCATGGAAAACACATTTGTCTGAGATGCAATCAGGTGGTCGCTGACATCACAGGGGTGGGGAGTTGAACTCCCAAACTATATTTAAACCTGCTCTGCCTGTCATCCCCTACCAGAGTATCGGCTTTGCTGCTCTAAGCTCCTGAGTACATTATTCTGTTTACTACTTGACTCTTGATTATTGACCCAACTTGTTCCTGTTTTCCTGAGACTTGGATCCTGACTTTGTACTGGGCTGACAGATTGGTTTTGGCATTTGACTTTCTCTGACTTTTCCTCTGTCTGCTGATGTTGTGTTACCTGCATCTCACTGACCTCAGCTAGTTTAATCATTTTGCTTTCTGAGCTACTACATTATTAGGATAACACCAGATTATTGCCATTGGTAAATGTTGTGGCTCTAATCAGGATTCCCCCCAAAAATTGTAAAAACATTTTTAATAAATCAGCACCAACTGTTGCATGCTGAGACATTCAAATGTCATTATGTTGTTGAAATGAACTGTACTTTAGACATTTTGCCCTATGGAGATGAGGTGAACAGGGGTGGGCTGGCAATGAGGGCAGTGAACATATCCCCGTGAGTTGGTCTTCCTACCTTGAGAGAGAATTGCCTATGTTTTGAGTTGATATGGCCTGAACATAACCCAGTTATGGCCACATCAATCTGCTTCTGATCCTCATCTGGTGATAGCAGGTCTCTGGTTTAGGATGACGAGTGGTGTGCCCAGATGTCGTCTACTTGGCCACCATGAGAGTCAATTAGAAGGTGACAGTGGACACCATAATGTGATGTGTGACATTGAGCACCAGATGATTATAGAAGTGGAGGCGGGAGGTACAATGGTGGTGGTTGTTTCAATGGGGCAGTAAGTACCACATGGCATAGCTCTGAACATTATAACTGGCATATTACTCTCTGCTGGGAATCCTTAATGGCAGAGTATATTCTACTGGACATTATCATTGTCATCTGGCATCAATATTACAAGCATGTTATACCAGCTGGGCATTATTACTGGCAAATGATGTCTTGTTGGTGCAACCCGACAAACTGCACTTTGCTGGACACAGTCCCAGAGCCAACCAAACACTTAGATGCATCTGCCAGCCGCAAAGTTACTCTATACTGCCCCAAGTGTTTATATAGTATATCTGCGGTCATGTGACAAGAACCCAACATTTATACTGCATACAATTTGCAGGCATAAGGAGAGGATAAACCAGGATCCAGGGGCACTTATGGGTATAAAAAGTGCCCCTGTGACACTCCAGGTAAAAAAAAAAAAACTGAAGCAGTTTACTTACTTATTCAATACTTTCAAAGAAATATGTTGACAATTGACCATGTCCATGTTGATAATTGACCATGGGCAGCACGGTGGCTGAGTGGTTAGCGCTTCTGCCTCACAGCACTGGGGTCATGAGTTCAATTCCCAACCATGGCCTTATCTGTGTGGAATTTGTATGTTCTCCTCGTGTTTGAGTGTGTTTCCTCTGGGTGCTCTGGTTTCCTCCCACACTCCAAAAACATACTGGTAGATTAATTGGCTGCTATCATAATTGACCCTAGTCTCTGTCTCTGTCTCTGTCAGTGTATGTTAGGGAATTTAGTCTGTACGCTCCAATGGGGCAGGGACTGATGTGAGTGAGTTCTCTGTACAGCGCTGCGGAATCAGTGGCGCTATATAAATAAATGGTGAGGATGATGATGATGATGATGTCTTCATTTAACACTGTTCTTGCCACAAGACACTTTACATCAAAAACTAAATTAGAAACACTTTCTGTCTGTACGACAAATACAAATTTGTCCAGAGAAGGTGATTACACTACTTTTCATTTAAATAGAACATACAAACCAGACAAAAGTTCTGAAACAAGAACAAACTTACCAGGTAGCTGTTATGTTGATGGGGACATCTAAAAGGCCACTGTAAGTAAACTTCAGCGCAGGTAAATCTAATAGATAAAAGAAATTTGCTGAATAAGCAAAATATGTTGCAATTTCAGATGAAGTGCTCAAAAGATAAGGGAGTAGAAGACGATTCATCACAATCTCTGTGTTCCCACCCCTGCTGTTGTCCCATACTTATTAACTTAACACAGATGGATCCCGGCCATTAACGTTCTATCTTCGCACAAGCCACCTTTCTTCATTACATAAACGTTTTCCTGCTAATGCAGCTTTTTGGATGCTGATTACTGAGATTGCCGACTAGGCTTGATATGTGAACTAGCACAGAGAAAATAAACAAAAATCCTGGAGAAATTTTATTTTTGTTACAGATCATTTTAAAGTGGAGCGAAACCAAAATAATGAAAACACGTGTAAGTGAGATCTATTGATACATTCGAAATAGACTAATGATTACTTTACCATGACTTACTCCAGTTCTACAATTACAGCTTTTTTTTAATGCTCTCTATACTGAGAGGACAGAATTGTATTGTGTCGTATTGTTAAAATGGAAGCTGTGTTCTCTGTCTATAAATAAAATGTAACAGATAAAAAGATCATATTGATTACATCACTTCTAATAGTACAATTTGCTTATAAGTGACTTGAGATGGGGGATGAATTTTTGCAAAAATCTGGCTATAGAGTGATACCACAATCCTTTAAGTAGCATCCAGATAATCCAAATTAAAACGATTGCTTTATTTATGTAGCTTCAAGATAATCTATAAATACAGGGAGATGGGCTCAACACGTGTATAGTATGATTGAGCGAAGTAACAAAACCATTGTTCACTCTTCATGAAATTTAATTGCCTTGATTCAGATGATGACAAATCAAATCCCCCAGTGTGACAATTGCCGGTTTTGCCTAACAGAGGGAAAAAAATTTCCTTCCTAACCCCAAAAATGGCAATTGAATAAATGGAATGATTTCCGAGGCTCAATCATCCCCATAACTTCATAATACTAAATATAAATACAGATAACGCCACTTGAAAATGGCATCTATTTTAAATTGTGTTAATGAATTGTCCTCCTACTGTGGTAATACATTCTACAGTTTAACCACCCTTACAGTAAAGAACCCCTTCACCACCCTTACAGTAAAGAACCCCTTCATATGCTAATGGTGAGTTTGTCTTTGATTTGATGAACATTTGATCTCTGTATGAGAAGTTCATTAGACAAATCATTGTATTTATCTCAAATATATTTATTCATATTAATAAAGTCACCTATAAAGTGCCTGTTTCAGTGAACAAACTTAGTTTTTCTAAAATCTCTATAATTTAGCCTTTCCATTCTCTTTATTAATAATATTGGTATAATTAGTGATTTATATGATGGTAATATTGTGCTTTCATCATGTGCATTTACTCCTGTTTTCTGCTTTCCAGAATTTTATCCGCCTTTCCAGCTGCTGCCTGGCACTGTGCTGCTACTCAGCGTTCTGTCAACTAGGTTTGTTCCATCTCAGTTTTTCCCAGTTGTAGCCCATACAAATCAGTATACACGACCGGGACAGGCAGTGCAGATTCACAGACTGGTAATAAGCCAAGGTCAGGAGCACAAGGTAGCAGACAAGGTCAGAACAAGATATGTTCACAGGAAATCAAAAGGGAACAAGTAGATTTAACAGGAATGAACATAACCTTTTGCTCAGACAACAGTTAATAAGTTGAGGCTCCGGTAACATCACACACATAAGCCTAAAAGGGCAACTACGTCAGTGTATTAATAATGCAATTTATCTGCAGATAACATAAGACAAATATAATGTACAGTAATGCCATATCCCAAAATAAACAATAAGGACCACAATTTCCAGTAAGCTCTCATTTTGTGTTGCCCTCCTCCAAATAAAAACTAGACCTAAGCATGTCCCTTGATGGTGAGGAGCAAATCTCCATGGTCTGTCCATGAGGTGGAGATATTGTTGATAGGTCTTCAACTAATATATCATACTTTAACTTTAGTCCTAAAGAACCTAGATAGAGTAGTGTAGAGCTACAGTTTAATGCTATTGTAGTACTGTGCATGTAGTTCTGTGTTAGAAGAGCGCAACACTGGCACTCAAGCAAATTGGGAACCAAGGTAAGGGCTTCCAGACCCAATTGTATGTTCCCAGTAGGGTGACCTTCATCATTGGGTGGTGAGCAACTTTAAAAACACACTTATGAAAAAAAAAATTGCCATAGGACATTTAGACAGGTTTAATTTTCTTTAAAATGCTCCTTTTCATTATACATAAAAATTAGCTTTGAATTAATAAGTAACATAAAAGCATTTTATAGATATTACCATGCCCAAAGGAGAAAATCCTCCCATGTTCTCTTCAAATGCCTTCCTATGATGCACTTGTCAACGTCTATTTCTAAATGGCCGATACTACGGTAGACTGTTATTTCCTTGGGCTGCTGTTACGGCTGGTAATGTAGTCACAGTATATAAGCAATGTTAATATAAGCACCATTTGATCCACAGAATAGTCTGTTCCTTCTGCGGCAGCTGACAGAAAATAAAAACACACTTGTGTAGTATTTTAAGGCTAATAGGCTGCGATGACAGACGTGTTTTTTCAACTCCCGTTCTTACTGCCGGCATTATGCCTGGATATAGGAACACAAAAGAATTTATCAGCATTTGTAGGGAATCCAGCACTGTCAGCTTTTCTTAACTAGAAATGAATCTACTGACAAGTTACAGAAGTGATAACCAATATGTGGTCTACAAACCACATGCGTTTGTTATTTAAACAAGAAAACAACATTTGTTTCAAAGTGATGTGTCATTAACGTGAATAACATATCATGTCAACAAAACAAAACATTCATAAATACATTAAAAATTATGACAAAATAAATGCAGTGCTTGTTTTAATTAAATGAGCGATGTATTCATTATATATTAACGTAAATCTCATTTTAGTTAAAAGAGAAGCTTAAGGTTCATTTTTCATTTCTATATCCTATCCATCACCCAATAAGATTTGGGGATTTTTACTCACATGTCTGTGCATATTAATGAGGACCTGTCACCTAGACACGGTGGAGCCATTTTTTGGGCTGGACCAAATATTCAGCCTATCAATATCCTTCATGGAGGGGTACGGCTGAGATATTAGTCACTTTGCATTAGTATACTTGATTTGAGACTCAAAATTTTTTTTCATCAACTCCTGTGAGAGTAGGCCGCACTCCCTAATTCCCCCTGATCTTTTTTTAAAGAGGCCAAGTGGGGCCTTGATGAGGCAATTTGCGATTTGCATCATCATGGCCCCGCCCCCAGCAGCACAATAATGTGATTGTGTCATTTTGGAGCAGGGGTGTGGCCATGGTGATGGAAATCACGTCATTACATTCCCCCCACTTGCCCTTTGGACTTCCCCTCTCAGGTGTTGTAAAACTACATGCCCCAGCATGCTTTGCCAGACAATAGCCAGGCAATAGCTGACAGGGTATTCTGGGAAGTGTAGTTTCACAACAACTGGATAGCTACAAATGCTGCATTTGGTAATTATAGACAATCACAATGTGGGGAGGTAGGTGAGGGCTAAGCAGGGAGAAATGTTTTCAATATGACTCCACACGTATGTATGTTAAACTTTCATTTGGGACCAATTAATACAACCTAAAAAGTCAGCACCATCACAACAATCAGGCACCTTAAAATCAGGCCTCTATTTAATTTTTTGTTGTTTGAATAGTCTATGGAGTAAATTAATCACTTTATAAAGGAAAAGTGGAGATGTCGCCCATAGCAACCAATCAGATTCATTAGATTGTACTAGATAAATGATAGCTAGAATCTGATTGGTTGCAATGGGCAACACCTCCACTTTCCGTTTCTAGAAGGTTGGATCCATTTACCCCAATAATTGTTTTTACATAATAATGCTTTGGTTTTAATATAATTTGTTTCTGTGCTGTCTTTTTCACCATCCTAACGTTGCATCTAATACAATCTATGAATATGAACAATTACCACTAATAGAAGTCTTAAATTTCATCTGTTCTCTTGAGTCCAGCTGCCCGAGGATTTGTGTCTTACTGTAAGTTTGATACATTGTACTTGTTCGGGGAATTTCCCGTAACTCACCACAGTTCTTGGATACTTGCTCATCAGGTCATGATGTTAGTAATTTGTCATCTGTATGAAAATGCACTGGTAGGAAGATAAGGTAACCGGCTGGCTATCTAAATTCAACACTGTAATTTTAGAGCCAATAAATGTTTTGTGCTATAGATTAAAATATCTGTCGAACCTACTAAATCACTGTCGTGGCACTAATGTTTTTTTTTCCTTATTTTAATGGTAAAGGTTGTTTTTCCCCCAAATTGAGACGTTCTAATCACAACTAGTGCCTCTTTCCCCATACAGCCAGTTCCCTACACTAAAATTCTCACTTATACCATAAATAAGAGCACCCTGGATCCCATGAGAAAAATGTTGACATCATTCATTAAGATTTTTAAATTTAGGTATCCTCACTTCCTTACCCTCTTACTCTTATTTAACTATAACCTTCAATAGCTGACACATGACACAAGTGGGGCAAAATCCAACTGTCCCATGGGACCTGATCAACTGGGGGACAATCAATCAAAACCCGGGTTCAAGTGGGGGACAGCCAATCACATCCCGGGCGCACATATCTACCTAAGCGGGACACCGCGTCCCGGGCTTACAGAACCCGCCCATTCTCTGGGCTAGACGGAAAGTAACCACAGGGTAACCCACAGGGGTGATGCCTGTACCGAGACTATAGCTGATTCACTCGAAGAGAGGCGGGTTCAGCGTGTCCAATACGTAATGTGCGGCCCAACCACTGGCCGTCGACTGTACTGCATTTTTCACCAAATCTCCATCCAGGATCACCACAAGTCGTGCCAGCATGCCAATAACTGAGCACCAACACTATAAGTATCCAACCTTGTATCCGTGCTACCAAGTACCGCCAACCAGGGAGGGTGGGTGGTCAACGTCCAGACTGCAGAGACTGCTTAATTCTCCACCCATCTAACTTTTAGACCCTGTCTACCCCTCCCTTATGACAACAGATGGGTGTACTAAATAGTTAACTATTAACCCCTCAGAACAATCCAGTTTGAAGACACATCCTTAGCTTTTAAATTGCCTTCAGACTTATTTCATCCCTCAGTTCTTATTCCATTCACTTGATTGAGGGTGACCAGCGCATTGCGTGAACTTGAAGTGATCAAGCACATCCGATGCTATAATGAGATGAGCGATTAATCATTAATTCCTGTGATTTATGGGCAATTCAGGGCAAGAAATGTTACTTTGAGTAATAAGATTTCAGAACAGGGGCTGGTTGGCAAATTTTATCTATCTATCTATCTATCTATCTATCTATCTATCTATCTATCTATCTATCTATATATATGCATGTATATTCTGTTCTTTTTCTTTTGCATGTATTTCAAACTTATTTTTGCTTTTTTTTGTTTTTTACAGAACTGTTACACATCACTTCATGGTGGGCAGTCACAGACCACTGCTTCTGCCTTTGTGAAGGTTTTGGACAGATGTCTGAGCACATGGAATGACAATTTTGGCAATGAGGCAAAAGGCCAAGGACTACTATAGGGCTTGGACCCCCTTTTTCTCGCGTTTGGTATCTTGTTTTATGACAGTTGTGGCAGCGACTATAGATCTACGAAGGATCCCAATCTTAGGTTCATTTTTGTCAGTGTTTTAAGGGTTGGCCAAACCCACATTCATTGTTTATTTTAGTATGAAAATGTATGTACATATTATTAAATAAATATTATTAATAATATTAACTACCAATTAGTAAATTAGCTGTTAGAAAGAAGATTTAAATTCAATTGTTCATTTTAATAATGTACATTTCTCAACATCATTGAACTAGTTTTTATTCAGATTTCATTGACAGCCTAATTTGATTGGGAGTATTTTTAAATCTACAGTCACTGCCTCACTGGTTATGGTCTGTGATATAAATTTAAAGTGCTATATATCATGTTTGTTGCTGGACGCACCACACAAAATTTGTAGTAAGAGTAAAGTGATTAGTTGTTCATCATCAATACAGGTTATTTATTAAATGTTTATGAACGGAACACTTACAAGTTTTTTAAATAAACAAATCAATCACTCTGTATTAAATCTATACTAAGGCAATCTATATTAAAGAACATTTGGTAGTTTCACTAAGACAATATAGAATTTAAGAAAGTTTCAATCAAGGGACAGTTTATAGCCAGGACAGATACATTGTATAACCTATTTAACAAGGTTCAAATTGCCAATTTACCTCAAAAGGATACAAAAGTCATTCCTGACCGCATAATGCAACTGTAATAATTCCCAATGTGCAATATACTAGTTATAACGACCTATTTCATGCAAAGAAAGAATGTATTCCATCTTTCAGTCCATTTAGTAAATCTATCGCCACCTGTCTTGAATTTCATGGGAAATACTCTGAACAACAAACCTATTTATTAAGTCTCCAGTTTGATCTAAGCTATGAACAATCACTTTGGTGACAGGCACAGGACAACAAAGACTGCACCTTTAGTTACGGAAGATGTACAGAGCTCCTTGTATGCCCACCTGCTAAAACTTGGGCACACCGCGGCTTTAATAGAGCAAATAACTGCTGAAATGAATTATTTATTTGAAATAGACTAGAGTCATTAAGGAAAGTAAGGCGAAAAAAAGGAGTAAATGTTCTCTGGGACAAACCATGTTACAATGCAAGGGATGCAAATTAGTTTATTGTATTGCACATAAATTAAATACTGCATGTTTTTTCATCTAGCACACAAATACTTGGTAGCCTTTTTTTTTTTACACTGAAATGTAAAGTTGATCTAGGACATGTCCTACCCCAACTATAAATCTGTCCCCACATTTTTAGTTTACCTCCCCCTCCAATGCAACCCTTTTTTATGCTTTGCTCTCCTTAATGACTCCGGCCCAATATTTGGAATCATTTGTGAAAAATTGTGCATAAGTTGTGTCACTTTTATGAGATAACTGACAAAAATATTATTTTATAATATGTAGCAGAGCCTATGTACACACAAAAGTAATTCACAAACACTAAAATATGGGCCCCCAGAGAACATGCTA